>NW_027307919.1:0-155000 GCF_047496885.1 Scyliorhinus torazame | reverse complement strand
CAGGAGTAATGCAGAGCCGGAACTGATAACAAATGACAACATGGGGAGACTACACGGTCACTCACACCTCCTCCACCATTCAATTTAATCACTGCTCAGCTTCTGCCTCAATGTCATTTCCCGCTTGTTCCTCACATCCTTTCATTACCTCATTTTCTGTATTCCCAATAAAAGCAGACGCACATTTAATCATTAGAGGGAGGTCTATCTTTTTTCAGGTTGCTTTACAATTATTTTTAAAAGCGGCTGTGCCACGTGTTTGCTTTCTGGCCTCTGACTGGGGAAAGACAAGTTCTATTCCAGCTCTGCACAATAACTGACCTATCACACTCTGTCAGTTATTCACAACTTAAATGGTGCAAAACAGTCAGTGCAGGGATCCCCTGGGGTCGTTCCCCTGAGAAACAAGTATACCGCTTTGGATACTTGTGGGGGGGACGACTTACCAGGGGTAAGCCATGGGGTACGGGCCTCTGGCACGGAGTCTGTCCCTGTTGCTCAAAAGGGAAGGGGGGAGAGGAGCAGAGCATTAGTAATTGGGGACTCGAGAGTCAGGGGCACAGATAGGAGATTTTGTGGGAGCATGAGAGACTCACGTTTGGTATGTTGCCTCCCAGGTGCAAGGGTACGTGATGTCTCGGATCGTGTTTTCCGGGTCCTTAAGGGGGAGGGGGAGCAGCCCCAAGTCGTGGTCCACATTGGCACTAACGACATAGGTAGGAAAGGGGATAAGGATGTCAGGCAGGCTTTCAGGGAGCTAGGATGGAAGCTCAGAACTAGAACAAACAGAGTTGTTATCTCTGGGTTGTTGCCCGTGCCACGTGATAGTTAGATGAGGAATAGGGAGAGAGAGCAATTAAACACGTGGCTACAGGGATGGTGCAGGCGGGAGGGATTCACATTTCTGGATAACTGGGGCTCTTTCTGGGGAAGGTGGGACCTCTACAGACAGGATGGTCTACATCTGAACCTGCGGGGCACAAATATCCTGTAGGGGAGATTTGTCAATGCTCTTTGGGGGGGGGGGGGTTTAAGCTAATGCAGCAGGGGCATGGGAACCTGGATTGTAGTTTTAGGGTAAGGGAGAATGAGAGTATAGAGGTCAGGAGCTCAGATTTGACGTCGCAGGAGGGGGCCGGTGTTCAGGTAGGTGGTTTGAAGTGTGTCTACTTCAATGCCAGGAGTATACGAAATAAGGTAGGGGAACTGGCAGCATGGCTTGGTACCTGGGACTTCGATGTTGTGGCCATTTCGGAGACATGGATAGAGCAGGGACAGGAATGGATGTTGCAGGTTCCGGGGTTTAGGTGTTTTAGTAAGCTCAGAGAAGGAGGCAAAAGAGGGGGAGGTGTGGCGCTGCTAGTCAAGAGCAGTATTACGGTGGCGGAGAGGATGCTAGATGGGGACTCATCTTCCGAGGTAGTATGGGCTGAGGTTAGAAACATGAAAGGAGAGGTCACACTGTTGGGAGTCTTCTATAGGCCTCCAAATAGTTCTAGCGATGTAGAGGAAAGGATGGCGAGGATGATCCTGGATAAGAGCGAAAGTAACAGGGTAGTTATTATGGGAGACTTTAACTTTCCAAATATTGACTGGAAAAGATATAGTTCGAGTACATTAGATGGGTCGTTTTTTGTACAGTGTGTGCAGGAGGGTTTCCTGACACAGTTTGTTGACAGGCCAACAAGAGGCGAGGCCACTTTGGATTTGGTTTTGGGTAATGAACCAGGCCAGGTGTTGGATTTGGAGGTAGGTGAGCACTTTGGGGACAGTGACCACAATTCGGTGATGTTTACGTTAAGGATGGAAAGGGATAAGTATACACCGCAGGGCAAGAGTTATAGCTGGGGAAGGGCAATTATGATGCCACTCAACGTGACTTGGGGGGGGGGATAAGGTGGAGAAGTAGACTGCAAGTGTTGGGCACACTGGATAAGTGGGGCTTGTTCAAGGATCAGCTACTGCGTGTTCTTGATAAGTATGTACCGGTCAGGCAGGGAGGAAGGTGCCGAGCGAGGGAACCGTGGTTTACCAAAGAAGTGGAATCTCTTGTTAACAGGAAGAAGGAGGCCTATGTGTAGATGAGGTGTGAAGTTTCAGTTGGGGCGATGGATAGTTACAAGGTAGCGAGGAAGGATCTAAAGAGAGAGCTAAGACGAGCAAGGAGGGGACATGAGAAGTATTTGGCAGGAAGGATCAAGGAAAACCCAAAAGCTTTCTATAGGTATGTCAGGAATAAGCGAATGACTAGGGAAAGAGTAGGACCAGTCAAGGACAGGGATGGGAAGTTGTGTGTAGAGTCTGAAGAGATAGGCGAGATACTAAATGAATATTTTTCGTCAGTATTCACTCAAGAAAAAGATAATGTTGTGGAGGAGAATGCTGAGCTCCAGGTAAATAGATTAGATGGCATTGAGGTACGTAGGGAAGAGGTGTTGGCAATTCTGGACAGGCTGAAAATAGATAAGTCCCCGGGACCTGATGGGATTTATCCTAGGATTCTCTGGGAGGCCAGGGAAGAGATCGCTGGATCATTGGCTTTGATTTTTACGTCATCATTGGCTACAGGAATAGTGCCAGAGGACTGGAGGATAGCAAATGTGGTCCCTTTTTTCAAAAAGGGGAGCAGAGACAACCCCGGCAACTATAGACCGGTGAGCCACACGTCTGTAGTGGGTAAAGTCTTGGAGGGGATTATAAGAGACAAGATTTATAATCATCTAGATAGGAATAATATGGTCAGGGATAGTCAGCATGGCTTTGTGAAGGGTAGGTCATGCCTCACAAACCTTATCGAGTTCTTTGAGAAGGTGACTGAATAGGTAGACGAGGGTAGAGCAGTTGATGTGGTGTATATGGATTTCAGCAAAGCGTTTGATAAGGTTCCCCACGGTAGGCTATTGCAGAAAATACGGAGGCTGGGGATTGAGGGTGATTTAGAGATGTGGATCAGAAATTGGCTAGCTGAAAGAAGACAGAGGGTGGTGGTTGATGGGAAATGTTCAGAATGGAGTTCTGTCACAAGTGGAGTACCACAAGGATCTGTTCTGGGGCCGTTGCTGTTTGTCATTTTTATCAACGACCTAGAGGAAGGCGCAGAAGGGTGGGTGAGTAAATTTGCAGACGATACTAAAGTCGGTGGTGTTGTCGATAGTGTGGTAGGAAGTAGCAGGTTACAGAGGGATATAGATAAGCTGCAGTGCTGGGCTGAGAGGTGGCAAATGGAGTTTAATGTAGAGAAGTGTGAGGTGATTCACTTTGGAAGGAATAACAGGAATGTGGAATATTTGGCTAATGGAAAAGTTCTTGAAAGTGTGGATGAGCAGAGGGATCTAGGTGCCCATGTACATAGATCCCTGAAAGTTGCCACCCAGGTTGATAGGGTTGTGAAGAAGGCCTATGGAGTGTTGGCCTTTATTGGTAGAGGGATTGAGTTCCGGAGTCAGGAGGTCATGTTGCAGCTGTACAGAACTCTGGTACGGCCGCATTTGGAATATTGCGTACAGTTCTGGTCACCGCATTATAGGAAGGACGTGGAGGCTTTGGAACGGGTGCAGAGGAGATTTACCAGGATGTTGCCTGGTATGGAGGGAAAATCTTACGAGGAAAGTCTGATGGACTTGAGGTTGTTTTCGTTAGAGAGAAGAAGGTTAAGACGAGACTTAATAGAGGCATACAAAATGATCAGTGGGTTAGATAGGGTGGACAGTGAGAGCCTTCTCCCGCGGATGGAAATGGCTAGCACGAGGGGACATAGCCTTCAACTGAGGGGTAATAGATATAGGACAGAGGTCAGAGGTAGGTTCTTTACGCAAAGAGTAGTGAGGCCGTGGAATGCCCTACCTGCTACAGTAGTGAACTCGCCAACATTGAGGGCATTTAAAAGTTTATTGGATAAACATATGGATGATAATGGTATAGTGTAGGTTAGATGGCTTTTGTTTCGGTGCAACATCGTGGGCCGAAGGGCCTGTACTGCGCTGTATCGTTCTATGTTCTATGTTCTGTAAGAATAATGGAGGCTGACACCCAAAGCAACATTTCAAACCGAGTTGGACATTTACGGCCATAAGACCATAAGACAAAGGAGCTGAACTTGGTCACTCGGCCAGGCGAGCCTGCTCATTCAATCATGGCTGATATGTTTCTCACCCTCATTCTCCTACCTTCTCACCTTCTCCCCAGAACCCCTGACCTCCTTATTAACCAAGAACCTATCTATCTCTGTCTTAAAGACGCTCAGTGATTTGGCCTCCACAGCCTTCTGCGGCAAAGAGTTCCACAGATTCACCACCCTCTGGCTGAATAAATTCCACCTCAGCTCTGTTTTAAAGCATTGTGCCTTTAGTCTGAGATTGTGTCCTCTGCTTCTAGTTTTTCCTACTAGTGGAAACATCCTCTCCACGTCCACTCTGTCCAGGACTCGCAGTATCCTGGAAGTTTCAGTAAGATCACCCCTCATCCTTCGAAACTCCACGAGTACAGACCCAGAGTCCTCAACCGCTCCTCATACGACAAGCTCTTCATACCAGGGATCGTTCCACTGAACCTCCTGTGGACCCTTTCCAAGGGAAGCATGCCCTTCTTCAGATACGGGGCCCAAAACTGCTCACAATACTCCAAATGGGATCTGACCAGAGACTTATGACTTATACAGCCTCAGAAGTACATTCCTGGTCTTGTACTCTCGCCCTCTCGACATGAATGCTAACATTGCAATTGCCTTCCTAACTGCCGACTGAACCTGCACGTTAACCTTAAGAGAATCGTGAACAAGGCCTCCCAAGTCCCTTTGTGCTCCTGATTTCCGAAGCATTTCCCCATTTAGAGAATAGTCAATTCCTCCTTCTAAAGTGCATAACCTCACACTTTTCCACATTGTATTCCATCTGCCACGTCTTTGCAGAATCTCCGTGTCTCAAAGTCCTTCTGCAGCCCCCGCCCCCCCCCCTCCGCCCACCCCCCCCCCCCCCCCCACCCCCCCCCACCGCTTCCTCAATACCACCTGTCCAGATCTTTGTATCATCTGCAAACTCAGCAACAGTGCCTTCAGTTCCTTCTTCCAGATCATTAATGTATATCGTGGAAAGTTGTGGTCCCAGCACAGACCCCTGAGGCACACCACTAGACACGGCTGCCGTCCTGAAAAATACCCCTTTATGCCGCTCTCTGCATCTGCCAGTCAGCCAATTCTTTTTCCATCCCAGGATCTTACCCTGAACACCATGGGCTCTTAACCAATTTAACAGCCTCCTGTGCGGCACCATCTCAAATGCCTCCTGGAAATCTAAATAAATCTTACCGCTGGTTCTCCTTTATCTAACTTCCGTGTTACTTCCTCAAAGAGAACTCTAACAGATTTGTCAGGCATGACCTCCCCTTGACGAAGCCGAACTGACTCAGTCCGATTTTATCCTGCACTTCCAAGTACTCCGCAATCTCATCTTTAATAATGGATCTAAAATCTTACCAATGACCGAAGTCAGGCTAACCGGCCGATAATTTCCCGTCTTCTGCCTCCCTCCCTTCTTAACCAGCGGTGCTACATTAGCCACTTTCCAGTCCTCTGGGACCCTTTCTGCCTCCAGTGATTCCTGAAAGATCACCACCACTCCCTCCACAAACTCCTCAGCTATCTCTTTTAGAACCCTGGGATGTAGTCCATCCGTCCAGGTCATTCATCCACCTTCAGACCTTTCAGTTTCCCCAGAACCTTCTCCTTAGTCGGCCTGCCATTTCTTTGTTGCCTATTATTACTTCACCTTATGTTCACTAATCAAGTCTGCTTCATTACACATCACCAAATCCAGAATTGCCTGTTCCCCAGTCGGCTCTGTCACAAGCTGCTCCAAAGAAAATCTCTGAGACTTTCCTCATATTCCTTTTCTTGAGATCCACGGCCAATCTGATTTTCCCAGTCCACCTGCATATTGATGTCCCCATGATTATTGTAACATTGCCTTTTTTACATGCCTTTTCTATCTCCTGATTTATTTACTGCTCGGGATCCTACAAATAACTCCCATCAGGGTCGTTTTATCTACTCCATTCCTCAACTCTGTCCACAGAGAATCTATGCCTTCTGATCCAATATCGCTCCTCGCTATCGATTTAACTTAATTCCATACTAACATAGAATGTACAGTGCAGAAGGAGGCCATTCGGCCCATCAAGACTGCACCAGCTCTTGGAAAGAGCACCCAACCCAAGGTCAACACCTGCACCCTATCCCCACCCAACACTAAGGGCAATTTTGGACACTAAGGGCAATTTATCATGGCCAATCCACCTAACCTGCACATCTTTGGACTGTGGGAGGAAACCGGAGCACCCGGAGGAAACCCCCGCACACACGGGGAGGATGTGCAGACTCCACACAGGCAGTGACCCGTCGGAATCGAACCTGGGACCCTGGAGCTGTGAAGCAATTGTGCTATCCACAATGCTGCCGTGCTGCCCCCTTTGCCCATCTGATTTTCCTTTCGATAGAACACTTGCACATTTTGAACCCAGCCCTGATCACGTCCCTGTTATTCCCACCAAATCGTACCAGCCAATATCAATGTGCGCAACATGCAAATTTACCTTGTTCCGTATACATAGAACATGACAGCGCAGCACAGGCCCTTCGGCCCTCGATGTTGCGCCGACCTGTGAAACCACTCTAAAGCCCATCTACACTATTCCCTTATCGTCCATTTGTCTATCCAATGACCATTTGAATGTCCTTCGTGTTGGCGAGTCCACTATACTGCGCACATTTAGGTCCATCACCCTCAATCCTGCATTGAGCACCTCCCTTCTCACACTTGTCACCTTGTTTGCTCTGCCTTAGGGTGATGTTGTTCAGGTATTTGTGTTCTCCATTTCCCCTTCAGTTATTACACCTTCTGAGCTACCGCTCTGGTTCCCACTCCCTTTCATATTAGTTTCAATTCTCCCGGGTGACACTAACAAACCTCCCAGCGAGGATAGTGATGCCCCTCCAGTTCAGATGCTGCCCGCCCTTCTTGTCCAGGTCCCACCTGTCCCGGAAGATAGCCCAATGGCCCAGAAATCTGAAACCCTCCCTCCTACACCACCAGTTTAGCCACGAGTTTAGCTGCACTATCCTCTTATTTCTGGCCTCACTGTCACGTGGCATAGGGAGTAATCCTGAGAGTAATCCTCAGAGCACCCGGAGGAAACCCACGCAGACACGGGGAGAACGTGCAGACTCCGCACAGACAGTGACCCAAGCGGAAATCGAACCTGGGACCCTGGTGCTGTGAAGCAACAGGCTTCACGCCTCTGTGCTACAGTGCCGGCCTTCACATCAGGAATCCTGAAGAATTGGGAGAGCGTCGGTATCACGGAGAGCTGTGGATCTGCTGTGTAATACTGAGAAATAAATCACCAAGGCCATGGCAGGGTTTGATTCTCCTCCAATCCGCCAGCTCCAATCTTAACCATCACATTAGACCTAGGCATTGATCAGTCCATTAAACCTGGGGAACAGACTCTAATTGAGAAATAATGAATGGAAACAATGGTTGATCACTCTCTTATTGTGAAACAGTCAGTATTTTCCTGAGGAGAAACACTAGAGGATACAGAAGGGAACCAAAAGGACCAGTCTCCCCAACAACACCAGCGGGAGTTTGTAGTTATCCAGTGGTGGCAATCAGATAGCCTCAATAATTTAAATAAATATGGAAGACAATATATAATAGTTTCTCAGCCCATTACTTCCCGGCTTCCATCATTCAAATTGCTGGGACATCTTCAGTAGAAACATGCAGAGAGATCACAATGTATTCCACCACATAGCAGCGATATGCCTAGTAACTAATGGAATTAAAACGTGAAAGATAATTTCTGATACTCATCGACATTTCCAAATGCATATTATTGTGAAAAGAAGAAAGATTTCTAGATATATTCAGTAATTGGACTGAAAATAATCATGTTCCTGGCATGATGATTCTATAGAAAGATAATCACAGTTTAGTTAATTGTGAGCAGAAATGTGCATGTTCAGTTTATTGTGTTATTATAGGAAGGTCAGGAATTACTGACTCTAATTGAAAGAACAATATTATTGTGATTATTGTCTGAACAATATTTATTTACGCCTCTGATTACTGGAATAATCAATCCTTCAATAATCACTTTCAAAGTTGCAATTAAATGTTTTTCATTATTTACTGTTCAATGGACTGAAAACGAATGTGATGCTTTCTATCAATGTTGTACAAACATGATGGTGTAATATATGTCATCCTGCCTTCCATCATTGGATTTCAGAGATCATAGAATTTACAGTGCAGAAGGAGGCCATTCGGCCCACCGAGTCTGCACCGGCTCTTGGAAAGAGCACCCGACCCAAGCCCACACCTCCACCCTATCCCCATAACCCAGTAACCCCATCTAAGCGGCCAATCCACCTAACCTGCACATCTTTGGACTGTGGGAGACAATCAGAGCACCCGGAGGAAACCCGTGCACACACGGCGAGAATGTGCAGACTCTGCACAGACAGTGACCCACGCGGGAATCGAACCTGGGACCCTGGCGCTGTGACGTCGTAGTGGTAACCACTGTGCTACCGTGCTGCCCGAGTTGCTCAGTTTTCTTTGGGAGAAACAGGCAGAGAGAATTCTCACACCATTCAGTCAAGGCACAACTATGATTAATGAAATTAAATCCTGAGATATAATTGCTGGTATCATAGACATGGGGAATATTTCCCAATACATATTATTGTGGGAAGTTAATTATTATGGTCTGAACAATAATTAGAAACCGCCTGTGATTATTGCAATGAACAATCCTTTGACAATCACAGTGAAAGATGCAATGAAATGTTTTTAGTTATTTGCTGTGTTTAATGGACTGAAAACTAATTTGGTATTTTCTCTCAATGTCGCACAAATAATAATTAGCTGTGTAATGCTTGTTGGACTTTAACATAATGAGCTGTTCACTGATTTAATTCAACCTCGCACTGAATGAATGAGATAATTGTTTATTGGACCAAACAATCAATTCAAATTCACTCTGATTATTGGGATGAACTATGTTAACAGGTGATTAATCTTCACAGAAAATAATTAAATAATTCAAGTAAAAAGCACCAGATCCGTCAGAATTTCACCAGTTTAAAGAAATTTAATGTTGGGTCTCTGACAATCATTGATTAAAATATCTCAGCCATTTTAACAGCTAGTTCTTCCATATTCGCTTTGATTATTGGGTGTAATGATTAAAAGTTAGTTACCTAACTCTTGGACTGATGAATAATTTACTGTTCACTTTTATACGGAATCCAAGCAGTATAAAAAGTGTTGGCCCTCAGGACAATCTCAACGAAAGGACATTTGAAAAGGGACTTGTTTCAGTGACTGATGTTGTCTCCAAATCCCGCAGGCTACTCACTCCTCTCTGGGGTTGGGTGATATCTGGGCTTGGGTGATATCTGGGGCTGAGTGATATCTGGAGTTGGGTGATCTCTGGCATTGGGTGATATCTGGTGTTGGGTAATATCTGGGGTTGGGTGATATCTGGGGTTGGGTGATATCTGGGGTTGGGTGATCTCTGGGGTTGGGTGATCTCTGGGGTTGGGTGATATCTGGGGTTGGGTGATATCTGGGGTTGGGTGAACTCTGGGGTTGGGTGATCTCTGGGGTTGGGTGATATCTAGGGTTGGGTGATCTCTGGGGTTGGGTGATATCTGGGGTTGGGTGACATCTAGGGTTGCGTGATCTCTGGGGCTGGGTGATATCTGGGGCTGGGTGATATCTGGGGTTGGGTGATATCTGGGGTTGGGTGATCTCTGGGGTTGGGTGATATCTGGGGTTGGGTGATATCTAGGGTTGGGTGATCTCTGGGCTTGGGTCATATCTGGGGTTGGGTGATATCTGGGGTTGGGTGATATCTGGGGTTGGGTGATATCGGGGATTGGGTGATCTCTGTGGTTGGGTGATCTCTGGGGTTGGGTGATCTCTGGGGTTCGGTGATCTCTGGGGATGGGTTATCTCTCAGGTTGGGTGATGACTGGGGTTGGGTGATATCTGGGGTTGGGTGATCTCTGGGGTTGGGTGATATCTGGGGTTCGGTGAACTCTGGGGTTGGGTGATATCTGGGGTTGGGTGATCTCTGGGGTTGGGTGATATCTAGGGTTGGGTGAACTCTGGGGTTGGGTGAACTCTGGGGTTGGGCGATATCTTGTGTTGGGTGATATCTGGGGTTGGGTGGTATCTGGGGTTGGGTGATATCTGGGGTTGGGTGATATCTGGGGTTGGGCGATATCTGGGGTTGGGTGATCTCTGGGGTTGGGTGATCTCTGGGGTTGGGTGGTATCTGGGGCTGGGTGATATCTGGGGTTGGGTGATTTCTGGGGTTGGGTGATATCTGGGGTTGGGTGATATCTGGTGTCGGGTGATATCTGGGGTTGGGTGATATCTGGGGTTGGGTGATTTCTGGGGTTGGGTGATATCTGGGGTTGGGTGATACCTGGGGTTGGGTGGTATCTGGGGTTGGGTGATATCTGGGGTTGGGCGATATCTGGGGTTGGGTGATTTCTGGGGTTGGGTGAACTCTGGGGTTGGGTGATATCTGGGGTTGGGTGATTTCTGGGGTTGGGTGAACTCTGGGGCTGGGTGATATCTGGGGTTGGGTGATTTCTGGGGTTGGGTGAACTCTGGGGTTGGGTGATATCTGGGGTTGGGTGATTTCTGGGGTTGGGTGAACTCTGGGGTTGGGTGATATCTGGGTTTGGGTGATATCTGGGGTTGGGTGAACTCTGGGGTTGGGTGACATCTGGGGTTCGGTGATATCTGGGGTTGGGAGATTTCTGGGGTTGGGTGATTTCTGGGGTTGGGTGAACTCTGGGGTTGGGCGATATCTGGTGTTGGGTGATATCTGGTGTTGGGTGATATCTGGTGTTGGGTGGTATCTGGGGTTGGGTGATATGGGGGTGTGTGATATCCAGTGGGTGCTGATATCCGTTCTGCGGTGATGTTTGGTGGGGGGGGGCATCAATTCCAGGCTGGGTTCATATCCGAGGGGGGGGGGGTGATATATTAATAATAATCGCTTATTGGGACAAGTATATTTCACTGAAGTCAATGTGAAAAGCCCCTAGTCGCCATAGTCCGGCGCCTGTTTGTCGAGGCCGGCACGGGAATTGAGTCCGCGCTACTCGCATTGTTCTGCACTGCAAGCCAGCTATTTAGCCCACTGAGTGGGGGGTGGGTGTGTCATCGGACAGAATGATACCTTGCTGGGGGCATCCGGAGGTTGTGGGTGTTAATCCGGGTGATAATATCGAGGGTCGTTATATCTGGGGACTGACATAAGAGGGGGGATATTTAAGGGGTAATATCCGGTTTGGAGGGGTGACATTTGGCGGGCGGGAGTGATCGCCGGGGGAGGGCAGAGTTGATATCCAAGAGTAGTGACATCTGCCGGTGGGAGAAATCGGGGTGGGGGTGATATCGGGGAGGGGGTGATATCGGGGAGTGGGTGATATCGGGGTGGTGTGATATCGGGAGGGGGTGATATCGGGGAGGGGGTGATATCGGGAGGGGGTGATATCGGGATGGGGTGATATCGGGGAGGGATGATATCGGGGAGTGGGTGGTATCGGGGACGGGGTGATATCGGGAGGGGGTCATTTCGGGGAGGGGGTGATATCAGGGTGGGTGATATCGGGGTGGGGGGATATCGGGGGGAGGGGGTGATACCGGGGAGGGGGTGATATCGGGAGGAGGGGATATCGGGGTTGGGCTGATATCGGGGGGGAGGGGTGATATAGGCGAGGGGTGATATCGGGGAGGGGGTGATATCGGGGTGTGGTGACATCGGGTGGGGGTGATATCGGAGTGGAGGTGATGTCGGGGTGGGGGTGATATCGGGCAGGGGGTGATATCGGGGAGGGGGTGATATCGGGGAGAAGGTGATATCGGTGTGGGGGTGATATCGGGGAGTGGGTGATATCGGGGTGGGGTAATATCGGGAGGGGGTGATATCGGGGAGGGGGTGATATCGGGGAGGGGGTGATATCGGGGATGGGGTGATATTGGGGGGAGGTGGTGATATCGGGGAGGGGGTGAAATCGTGGAGGGGGTGATATCGGGGTGGGGTGATATCGGGGAGAGGATGATATCAGGGAGGGGGTGTTATAGGGGAGGGGGTGATATTGGGGTGGGCGGATATCGGGGGGAGGTGGTGATATCGGGGAGGGGGTGATATCGGGGAGGAGGGGATATCTGGGTGGGGCAGATATCTGGGGGGAGGGATGGTATCGGCGGGGGGGGGTGATATCGGGGAGGGGGTGATATTGGTGAGGGGGTGATATCGGGGTGGGGGTGATATCGATGAGGGGGTGATATCGGGGTGGGGGTGATATCGGAGTGGAGGTGATATCGGGGTGGGGTGATATCGGAGAGGGGTTGATATCGGGGAGGGGGTGATATCGGGGTGGGGGTGATATCGGGGAGGGGGTGATATCGGGGAGGGGGTGATATCGGGGAGGGGGTGATATCGGGGAGGGGGTGATATCGGGGAGGGGGTGATATCGGCGGGGGAGTGATATCGGGGTGGGTGTGATATCGGGGAGGGGGTGATATCGGGAAGGGGGTGATATCGGGGAGGCTGTGTTATCGGGGAGGCGGTGATATCGGGGTGGGTGTGATATACGCGAGGGGGTGATATCGGGTTCGGTGTGGTAGCGGGGAGGGAGTGATCTCGGGGAGTGGGTGAAATCGGGGATGGGTTAATATCTGGGTAGGTGTGATATCGTGGTGGGGGAGATATCGGGGAGGGGGTGATATCGGGGAGTGGGTGATACCGGGAGGGTGGTGGTGATATCGGGGTGGGGGTGATATCGTGGAGGGGGTGATATCGGAGTGGGGTGATATCGGGGAGAGGGTGATATCAGGGAGGGGGTGTTATAGGGGAGGGGGTGATATTGGGGTGGGCGGATATCGGGGGGAGGTGGTGATATCGGGGAGGGGGTGATATCGGGGAGGAGGGGATATCTGGGTGGGGCAGATATCTGGGGGGAGGAATGATATCGGCGGGGGGGGGGGGGTGATATCGGGGAGGGGGTGATATTGGTGAGGGGGTGATATCGGGGTGGGGGTGATATCGATGAGGGGGTGATATCGGGGTGGGGGTGATATCGGAGTGGAGGTGATATCGGGGTGGGGTGATATCGGAGAGGGGGTGATATCGGGGAGGGGGTGATATCGGGGTGGGGGTGATATCGGGGAGGGGGTGATATCGGGGAGGGGGTGATATCGGGGAGGGGGTGATATCGGGGAGGGGGTGATATCGGGGAGGGGGTGATATCGGCGGGGGAGTGATATCGGGGTGGGTGTGATATCGGGGAGGGGGGTATCGGGAAGGGGGTGATATCGGGGAGGCGGTGTTATCGGGGAGGCGGTGATATCGGGGTGGGTGTGATATACGCGAGGGGGTGATATCGGGTTGGGGGTGGTAGCGGGGAGGGGGTAATATCGGGGAGGGCGTGATAACGGGGAGGGAGTGATCTCGGGGAGTGGGTGAAATCGGGGATGGGTTAATATCTGGGTAGGTGTGATATCGTGGTGGGGGAGATATCGGGGAGGGGGTGATATCGGGGAGGGGGTGATACCGGGAGGGTGGTGGTGATATCGGGGTGGGGGTGATATCGGGGTGGGGGTGATATCGGGGTGGGGGTGATATCGGGTAGAGGGTGCTATCGGGGAGTGGGTGATATCGGGGAGGGGGTGATATTGGGGAGGTGGTGATATCGGGGTGGGTGTGTATTTCGGGAAGGGTGTGATATCGGTGAAACGGAGATATCAGGGAGGGGGTGATATCGAGGTGGGGGTGATATCGGGGAGGGGGTGAGATCGGGGTGGTGGTGATATCGTGGTGGGGTGATTCCGGGGAGGGGGCGATATTGGGGAGGGGGTAATCTCGGGGTGGGGGTGATGTCGGGGTGGGGGTGATATCGCGGTGGGGTGATATCGAGGAGGGGTGATATCGGGGTGGGGGATTATATCGGGGAGGGGGTGATATTGGTGAGGGGGTGATATCGGGGTGGGGTGATATCGGGGTCGAGTGATATCGGGGTGGGTTGATATTGGAGTGGAGGTGATATCGGGGTGGGGGTGATATCGGGGAGGGGGTGCTTTCGGGGAGGGGTGATATCGGGGTGGGGATGATATCGGGGAGGGTGTGATATCGGGGATGGGGTGATATCGGGGAGGCGGTGATATCGGCGGGGAAGTGATATCGGGGTGCGTGTGATATCGGGGAGGTGGTGATATCGGGGAGGGTGTGATATCGGGGAGACGGTGTTATCGGGGAGGCGGTGATGTCGGGGAGGGGGTGATATCGAGGAGGGGGTGATGTCGGGGAGGGGGTGATATCGGGGCAGGGGTAATATCAGGGAGGGGGTGATGTCGGGGTTGGGGGTGATATCGGGGTGGGTGTGATATATGGGAAGGGGTGATATCGGGTTGGGGGTAATAGCGGGGAGGGGTGATATCGGGGAGGGCGTGATATCGGGGAGGGAGTGATATCGGGGAGGAGGGGATGTCTGGGTGGGGCAGATATCTGGGGGGAGGAATGATATCGGCGGGGGGGTGATATCGGGGAGGGGGTGATATTTGTGAGGGGGTGATATTTGTGAGGGGGTGATATCGGGGTGGGGGTGATATCGATGAGGGGGTGATATCGGGGTGGGGGTGATATCGGAGTGGAGGTGATATCGGGGTGGGGTGATATCGGAGAGGGGTTGATATCGGGGAGGGGGTGATATCGGGGTGGGGGTGATATCGGGGAGGGGGTGATATCGGGGAGGGGGTGATATCGGGGAGGGGGTGATATCGGGGAGGGGGTGATATCGGGGAGGGGGTGATATCGGCGGGGGAGTGATATCGGGGTGGGTGTGATATCGGGGAGGGGGATATCGGGAAGGGGGTGATATCGGGGAGGCGGTGTTATCGGGGAGGCGGTGATATCGGGGTGGGTGTGATATACGCGAGGGGGTGATATCGGGTTGGGGGTGGTAGCGGGGAGGGGGTAATATCGGGGAGGGCGTGATATCGGGGAGGGAGTGATCTCGGGGAGTGGGTGAAATCGGGGATGGGTTAATATCTGGGAAGGTGTGATATCGTGGTGGGGGAGATATCGGGGAGGGGGTGATATCGGGGAGGGGGTGATACCGGGAGGGTGGTGGTGATATCGGGGAGGGGGTGATATCGGGGTGGGGGTGATATCGGGGTGGGGGTGATATCGGGTAGAGGGTGCTATCGGGGAGTGGGTGATATCGGGGAGGGGGTGATATTGGGGAGGTGGTGATATCGGGGTGGGTGTGTATTTCGGGAAGGGTGTGATATCGGTGAAACGGAGATATCAGGGAGGGGGTGATATCGAGGTGGGGGTGATATCGGGGAGGGGGTGAGATCGGGGTGGTGGTGATATCGTGGTGGGGTGATTCCGGGGAGGGGGCGATATTGGGGAGGGGGTAATATCGGGGTGGGGGTGATGTCGGGGTGGGGGTGATATCGCGGTGGGGTGATATCGAGGAGGGGTGATATCGGGGTGGGGGATTATATCGGGGAGGGGGTGATATTGGTGAGGGGGTGATATCGGGGTGGGGTGATATCGGGGTCGAGTGATATCGGGGTGGGTTGATATTGGAGTGGAGGTGATATCGGGGTGGGGGTGATATCGGGGAGGGGGTGCTTTCGGGGAGGGGTGATATCGGGGTGGGGATGATATCGGGGAGGGTGTGATATCGGGGAGGGGGTGATATCGGGGAGGCGGTGATATCGGCGGGGAAGTGATATCGGGGTGCGTGTGATATCGGGGAGGTGGTGATATCGGGGAGGGTGTGATATCGGGGAGACGGTGTTATCGGGGAGGCGGTGATGTCGGGGAGGGGGTGATATCGAGGAGGGGGTGATGTCGGGGAGGGGGTGATATCGGGGCAGGGGTAATATCAGGGAGGGGGTGATGTCGGGGTTGGGGGTGATATCGGGGTGGGTGTGATATATGGGAAGGGGTGATATCGGGTTGGGGGTAATAGCGGGGAGGGGTGATATCGGGGAGGGCGTGATATCGGGGAGGGAGTGATCTCGGGGAGAGGGTGATATCGGGGATGGGGTAATATCTGGGTGGGTGTGATATCGTGGTGCGAGAGATATCGGGGAGGGGGTGATATCGGGGAGGGGGTGATACCGGGAGGGTGGGGGTAATATCGGGGTGGGGCTGATATCGGGGTGGTGGTGATATCGGGGTGGGGGTGATATCGGGGAGAGGGTGCTATCGGGGAGTGGGCGATATCGGGGAGGGGGTGCTATTGGGGAGGGGGTGATATCGGGGTGGGGGTGATATTGGGGAAGGGGTGATATCGGGGAGGGTGTGATATCGGGGAGGGGAAGATATCGGGGAGGGGGTGATATCGGGGTGGGGGTCATATCGGGGAGGGGGTGATTTCGGGGAAGTGGTAATATCGGGGAGGGGGTGATATCGGGGAGGGTGTGATATCGGGGGGGGGGTGATATCGGGGAGGGGGTGGTATTGGTGAGGGGGTGATGTCGGGGAGGGGGTGATATCGGGGAGGGGGTGATATCGGGGAGGGGGTATCGGGGAGGGGGTGGTATTGGGGTGCGGGTGATTTCGGGGAGGGGGTGATATTGGAGAGGGGGCGATATTGGAGAGGGGGTGGTATCGGGGTGAGGGTGATATCGGGGTGGGGATGATATCGGGGTGGGGTGATATCGGGGAGGGGTGAGATCGGGGTGAGGGGTTATATCGGGATAGGGGTGATATCGGGGAGGGGGTGGTATTGGTGAGGGGGTGAAGTCGGGGAGGGGGTGATATCGGGGAGGGGGTGATATCGGGGAGGGGGTATCGGGGAGGGGGTGGTATTGGTGAGGGGGTGATATCGGGGAGGGGGTGATATCGGGGGGGTGATATCGGGGTGGGGGTGATATTGGGATGCGGGTGATTTCGGGGAGGGGGTGATATTGGAGAGGGGGCGATATTGGAGAGGGGGTGATATCGGTGTAAGGGTGATATCGGGGTGGGGATGATATCGGGGTGGGGTGATATCGGGGAGGGGTGAGATCGTGGTGAGGGGTTATATCGGGGTAGGGGTGATTTCGGGGAGGGGGTGATATCGGGGAGGGGTGATATCGGAGTGGGGGTGATATCGGGGTGGGGTTGATATCAGTGTGGGGGTGATATCGGGGTGGGGTTGATATTGGGGTGGGGGTGATATCGGGGTGGGGGTGAATTCGGGGAGGGGGTGATATCGGGGAGGGGGTGATATCGGGGAGGGGGTGATATCGGGGAGGGAGTGATATCGGGGTGGGGGTGATTTCGGGGAGGGGGTGATATCGGGGGGGGTGATATCGGGGAGGGGGTGATATCGGGGAGGGGGTGATATCGGGGTGGGGGTGATTTCGGGGAGGGGATGATATCGGGGAGGGGGTGATATCGGGGAGGGGGTGATATCGGGGAGGGGGTGATATCGGGGAGGGGGTGATATCGGGGTGAGGGTGATATCGGGGTGGGGGTGATTTCGGGGAGGTGGTGATTTCGGGGAGGGTGTGATATCGGGGAGGGGTTGATATCGGGGTGGGGGTGATATTGGGGTGGGGGTGATATCGGAGAGGGGGTGATATCGGGGAGGGGGTGATATCGGGGAGGTGTTGATATCGGGGAGGGGGTGATATCGGGGAGGGGGTGATATAGGAGAGGGGGTGATATCGGGGAGGGGGTGATATCGGGTGGGGGTGATATCGGGGTGGTGGTGATATCGGAGAGGGGGTGATATCGGGCGGGTGTGATATCGGAGGGGGTGATATCGGGGAGTGGGTGATATCGGGGAGGGGGTTATATCGGGGAGGGGGTGATATCGGGGAGGGGGTGATATCGGGGAGGGGGTGATATCGGGGTGGGGGTGATTTCGGGAGGGGGTCATATCGGGGAGGGGTGATTTCGGGGAGGGGGTGATATGGAGGAGGGGGTGATATCGGGGAGGGGTGACATCGGGGAGGGGGTGATATCGCGGTGGGGTGATATCGGGGAGGGGGTGATATCGGGGGGGTGATATCGGGGAGGGGGTGATATCGGGGTGGGGGTGATATCGGGGAGGGGGTGATATCGGGGAGGGGGTGATATCGGGGAGGGGTGATATCGGGGAGTGGGTGATATCGAGCAGTCGCTGATATCGGGGAGGGGGTGATATCGGGCAGGGGGTGATATCGGGGAGGGGGTGATATCGGGGGGGGGGGTGATATCGGGGAGGGGTGGTTTCGGGGAGGGGGTGGTTTCGGGGAGGGGGTGATATCGGGGAGGGGGTGATATCGGGCAGGGGGTGATATCGGGGAGGGGGTGATATCGGGGAGGGGTGATATCGGGGAAGGGTGATGTCGGGGTAGGGGTGATATTGGGGAGGGGGTTATATCGGGGAGGGGGTGATATCGGGGAGGAGTGTTATCGGGGAGGGGGTGATATCGGGGAGGGGGTGATATCGGGGAGGGGGTGATATCGGGGAGGGGTGATATCGGGGAGTGGGTTATATCAGGGAGGGAGTGATATCGGGGAGGGGGTGATATTGGGTTGGGGGTGATATCGGGGAGGGGGTGATATTGGGGAGGGGGTGATATCCGGGAGGGGGTGATATCGGGTAGGGGGTGGTTTCGGGGAGGGGGTGGTTTTGAGGAGGGGGTGATTTCGGGGAGGGTGTGTTATTGGGAAGGGGGTGATATCGGGGAGGGGGTGGTATCTGGGAGGGGGTGATATCGGGGAGGGGGTGATATTGGTGAGGGGGTGATATCGGGGAGGGGGTGATATCGGGGAGGGGGTGATATCGGGGTGCCGGTGATATCGGGGACGGGGTGATATCGGGGAGGGGGTGATCAAGCAGGGGGTGATATCGGGGTGGGGGTGGTTACAGGGAGGGGTGGTTTCGGGGTGGGGTGATATCGGGGAGGGGGTGATATCGGGAAGGGGGTGATATTGGTGAGGGGGTGATATCGGCGAGGGGGTGATATTGGTGAGGGGGTGATATCGGCGAGGGGGTGATATCGGGGAGGGGCTGATATCGGGGTGGCGGTGATATCGGGGACGGGGTGATATCGGGGAGGGGGTGATATCGGGGTGGGGGTGATATCGGGCAGTGGGTGATATCGGGGAGGGGGTGATATCGGGGAGGGGGTGATATCTGTGTGGGGGTGGTATCGGGCAGTGGGTGATATCGGGGATGGGGTGATATCGGGGAGGGGGTGATATCGGGGAGGGGGTGATATCGGGGAGGGAGTGATATCGAGGAGGGGGTGATATCGGGATGGGGTGATATCGGGGAGGGGGCGATATCGGGGTGGCGGTGATATCGGGGAGGGGGTGATATCGGGGAGGGGGCGATATTGGGGAGGGGGTAATATCGGGGTGGGGGTGATGTCGGGGTGGGGGTGATATCGCGGTGGGGTGATATCGAGGAGGGGTGATATCGGGGTGGGGGGTTATATCGGGGAGGGGGTGATATTGGTGAGGGGGTGATATCGGGGTGGGGGTGATATCGGTGTCGAGTGATATCGGGGTGGGTTGATATTGGAGTGGAGGTGATATCGGGGTGGGGGTGATATCGGGGAGGGGGTGCTTTCGGGGAGGGGTGATATCGGGGTGGGGATGATATCGGGGAGGGTGTGATATCGGGGAGAGGGTGATATCGGGGAGGCGGTGATATCGGCGGGGAAGTGATATCGGGGTGCGTGTGATATCGGGGAGGTGGTGATATCGGGGAGGGTGTGATATCGGGGAGACGGTGTTATCGGGGAGGCGGTGATGTCGGGGAGGGGGTGATATCGAGGAGGGGGTGATGTCGGGGAGGGGGTGATATCGGGGCAGGGGTAATATCAGGGAGGGGGTGATGTCGGGGTTGGGGGTGATATCGGGGTGGGTGTGATATATGGGAAGGGGTGATATCGGGTTGGGGGTAATAGCGGGGAGGGGTGATATCGGGGAGGGCGTGATATCGGGGAGGGAGTGATCTCGGGGAGAGGGTGATATCGGGGATGGGGTAATATCTGGGTTGGTGTGATATCGTGGTGCGAGAGATATCGGGGAGGGGGTGAAATCGGGGTTGGGGGTGATACCGGGAGGGTGGGGGTAATATCGGGGTGGGGCTGATATCGGGGTGGTGGTGATATCGGGGTGGGGGTGATATCGGGGAGAGGGTGCTGTCGGGGAGTGGGCGATATCGGGGAGGGGGTGCTATTGGGGAGGGGGTGATATCGGGGTGGGGGTGATATTGGGGAGGGGGTGATATCGGGGAAAGGGTGATATCAGGGAGGGGGTGATATCGGTGTGGGGGTGTTATCGGGGAAGGGGTGATATCGGGGAGGGTGTGATATCGGGGAGGGGAAGATATCGGGGAGTGGGTGATATCGGGGAGGGGGTTATATCGGGGAGGGGGTGATATCGGGGAGGGGGTGATATCGGGGAGGGGGTGATATCGGGGTGGGGGTGATTTCGGGAGGGGGTCATATCGGGGAGGGGTGATTTCGGGGAGGGGTGATATGGAGGAGGGGGTGATATCGGGGAGGGGTGACATCGGGGAGGGGGTGATATCGCGGTGGGGTGATATCGGGGAGGGGGTGATATCGGGGGGGTGATATCGGGGAGGGGGTGATATCGGGGAGGGGTGATATCGGGGAGTGGGTGATATCGAGCAGTCGCTGATATCGGGGAGGGGGTGATATCGGGCAGGGGGTGATATCGGGGAGGGGGTGATATCGGGGGGGGGTGATATCGGGGAGGGGTGGTTTCGGGGAGGGGGTGGTTTCGGGGAGGGGGTGATATCGGGGAGGGGGTGATATCGGGCAGGGGGTGATATCGGGGAGGGGGTGATATCGGGGAGGGGTGATATCGGGGAAGGGTGATGTTGGGGTAGGGGTGATATTGGGGAGGGGGTTATATCGGGGAGGGGGTGATATCGGGGAGGAGTGATATCGGGGAGGGGGTGATATCGGGGAGGGGGTGATATCGGGGAGGGGGTGATATCGGGGAGGGGTGATATCGGGGAGTGGGTGATATCAGGGAGGGAGTGATATCGGGGAGGGGGTGATATTGGGTTGGGGGTGATATCGGGGAGGGGGTGATATTGGGGAGGGGGTGATATCCGGGAGGGAGTGATATCGGGTAGGGGGTGGTTTCGGGGAGGGGGTGGTTTTGAGGAGGGGGTGATTTCGGGGAGGGTGTGTTATTGGGAAGGGGGTGATATCGGGGAGGGGGTGGTATCTGGGAGGGGGTGATATCGGGGAGGGGGTGATATTGGTGAGGGGGTGATATCGGGGAGGGGGTGATATCGGGGAGGGGGTGATATCGGGGTGCCGGTGATATCGGGGACGGGGTGATATCGGGGAGGGGGTGATCAAGCAGGGGGTGATATCGGGGTGGGGGTGGTTACAGGGAGGGGTGGTTTCGGGGTGGGGTGATATCGGGGAGGGGGTGATATCGGGAAGGGGGTGATATTGGTGAGGGGGTGATATCGGCGAGGGGGTGATATTGGTGAGGGGGTGATATCGGCGAGGGGGTGATATCGGGGAGGGGCTGATATCGGGGTGGCGGTGATATCGGGGACGGGGTGATATCGGGGAGGGGGTGATATCGGGGTGGGGGTGATATCGGGCAGTGGGTGATATCGGGGAGGGGGTGATATCGGGGAGGGGGTGATATCTGTGTGGGGGTGGTATCGGGCAGTGGGTGATATCGGGGATGGGGTGATATCGGGGAGGGGGTGATATCGGGGAGGGGGTGATATCGGGGAGGGAGTGATATCGAGGAGGGGGTGATATCGGGGACGGGGTGATATCGGGGAGGGGGTGATATCGGGGTGGGGGTGATATCGGGCAGTGGGTGATATCGGGGAGGGGGTGATATCGGGCAGTGGGTGATATCTGTGTGGGGGTGGTATCGGGCAGTGGGTGATATCGGGGATGGGGTGATATCGGGGAGGGGGTGATATCGGGGAGGGGGTGATATCGGGGAGGGAGTGATATCGAGGAGGGGGTGATATCGGCATGGGGTGATATCGGGGAGGGGGCGATATCGGGGTGGCGGTGATATCGGGGAGGGGGTGATATCGGGGAGGGGGCGATATTGGGGAGGGGGTAATATCGGGGTGGGGGTGATGTCGGGGTGGGGGTGATATCGCGGTGGGGTGATATCGAGGAGGGGTGATATCGGGGTGGGGGGTTATATCGGGGAGGGGGTGATATTGGTGAGGGGGTGATATCGGGGTGGGGGTGATATCGGTGTCGAGTGATATCGGGGTGGGTTGATATTGGAGTGGAGGTGATATCGGGGTGGGGGTGATATCGGGGAGGGGGTGCTTTCGGGGAGGGGTGATATCGGGGTGGGGATGATATCGGGGAGGGTGTGATATCGGGGAGAGGGTGATATCGGGGAGGCGGTGATATCGGCGGGGAAGTGATATCGGGGTGCGTGTGATATCGGGGAGGTGGTGATATCGGGGAGGGTGTGATATCGGGGAGACGGTGTTATCGGGGAGGCGGTGATGTCGGGGAGGGGGTGATATCGAGGAGGGGGTGATGTCGGGGAGGGGGTGATATCGGGGCAGGGGTAATATCAGGGAGGGGGTGATGTCGGGGTTGGGGGTGATATCGGGGTGGGTGTGATATATGGGAAGGGGTGATATCGGGTTGGGGGTAATAGCGGGGAGGGGTGATATCGGGGAGGGCGTGATATCGGGGAGGGAGTGATCTCGGGGAGAGGGTGATATCGGGGATGGGGTAATATCTGGGTTGGTGTGATATCGTGGTGCGAGAGATATCGGGGAGGGGGTGAAATCGGGGTTGGGGGTGATACCGGGAGGGTGGGGGTAATATCGGGGTGGGGCTGATATCGGGGTGGTGGTGATATCGGGGTGGGGGTGATATCGGGGAGAGGGTGCTATCGGGGAGTGGGCGATATCGGGGAGGGGGTGCTATTGGGGAGGGGGTGATATCGGGGTGGGGGTGATATTGGGGAGGGGGTGATATCGGGGAAAGGGTGATATCAGGGAGGGGGTGATATCGGTGTGGGGGTGTTATCGGGGAAGGGGTGATATCGGGGAGGGTGTGATATCGGGGAGGGGAAGATATCGGGGAGGGGGTGATATCGGGGTGGGGGTCATATCGGGGAGGGGGTGATTTCGGGGAAGTGGTAATATCGGGGAGGGCGTGATATCGGGGAGGGTGTGATATCGGGGAGGGGGTGATATCGGGGAGGGGGTGGTATTGGTGAGGGGGTGATGTCGCGGAGGGGGTGATATCGGGGAGGGGGTGATATCGGGGAGGGGGTATCGGGGAGGGGGTGGTATTGGGGTGCGGGTGATTTCGGGGAGGGGGTGATATTGGAGAGGGGGCGATATTGGAGAGGGGGTGGTATCGGGGTGAGGGTGATATCGGGGTGGGGATGATATCGGGGTGGGGTGATATCGGGGAGGGGTGAGATCGGGGTGAGGGGTTATATCGGGGTAGGGGTTATATCGGGGAGGGGGTGGTATTGGTGAGGGGGTGATGTCGGGGAGGGGGTGATATCGGGGAGGGGGTGATATCGGGGAGGGGGTATCGGGGAGGGGGTGGTATTGGTGAGGGGGTGATATCGGGGAGGGGGTGATATCGGGGGGGGGTGATATCGGGGTGGGGGTGATATTGGGGTGCGGGTGATTTCGGGGAGGGGGTGATATTGGAGAGGGGGCGATATTGGAGAGGGGGTGATATCGGGGTGAGGGTGATATCGGGGTGGGGATGATATCGGGGTGGGGTGATATCGGGGAGGGGTGAGATCGTGGTGAGGGGTTATATCGGGGTAGCGGTGATTTCGGGGAGGGGGTGATATCGGGGAGGAGTGATATCGGAGTGGGGGTGATATCGGGGTGGGGTTGATATCAGTGTGGGGGTGATATCGGGGTGGGGTTGATATTGGGGTGGGGGTGATATCGGGGTGGGGGTGAATTCGGGGAGGGGGTGATATCGGGGAGGGGGTGATATCGGGGAGGGGGTGATATCGGGGTGGGGGTGATTTCGGGGAGGGGGTGATATCGGGGGGGGGTGATATCGGGGAGGGGGTGATATCGGGGAGGGGGTGATATCGGGGTGGGGGTGATTTCGGGGAGGGGATGATATCGGGGAGGGGGTGATATCGGGGAGGGGGTGATATCGGGGAGGGGGTGATATCGGGGAGGGGGTGATATCGGGGTGAGGGTGATATCGGGGTGGGGGTGATTTCGGGGAGGTGGTGATTTCGGGGAGGGGGTGATATCGGGGAGGGGTTGATATCGGGGTGGGGGTGATATTGGGGTGGGGGTGATATCGGAGAGGGGGTGATATCGGGGAGGGGGTGATATCGGGGAGGGGTTTATATCGGGGAGGGGGTGATATCGGGGAGGGGGTGATATAGGGGAGGGGGTCATATCGGGGAGGGGGTGATTTCGGGGAAGTGGTAATATCGGGGAGGGGGTGATATCGGGGAGGGTGTGATATCGGGGAGGGGGTGATATCGGGGAGGGGGTGGTATTGGTGAGGGGGTGATGTCGGGGAGGGGGTGATATCGGGGAGGGGGTGATATCGGGGAGGGGGTATCGGGGAGGGGGTGGTATTGGGGTGCGGGTGATTTCGGGGAGGGGGTGATATTGGAGAGGGGGCGATATTGGAGAGGGGGTGGTATCGGGGTGAGGGTGATATCGGGGTGGGGATGATATCGGGGTGGGGTGATATCGGGGAGGGGTGAGATCGGGGTGAGGGGTTATATCGGGATAGGGGTGATATCGGGGAGGGGGTGGTATTGGTGAGGGGGTGAAGTCGGGGAGGGGGTGATATCGGGGAGGGGGTGATATCGGGGAGGGGGTATCGGGGAGGGGGTGGTATTGGTGAGGGGGTGATATCGGGGAGGGGGTGATATCGGGGGGGTGATATCGGGGTGGGGGTGATATTGGGATGCGGGTGATTTCGGGGAGGGGGTGATATTGGAGAGGGGGCGATATTGGAGAGGGGGTGATATCGGTGTAAGGGTGATATCGGGGTGGGGATGATATCGGGGTGGGGTGATATCGGGGAGGGGTGAGATCGTGGTGAGGGGTTATATCGGGGTAGGGGTGATTTCGGGGAGGGGGTGATATCGGGGAGGGGTGATATCGGAGTGGGGGTGATATCGGGGTGGGGTTGATATCAGTGTGGGGGTGATATCGGGGTGGGGTTGATATTGGGGTGGGGGTGATATCGGGGTGGGGGTGAATTCGGGGAGGGGGTGATATCGGGGAGGGGGTGATATCGGGGAGGGGGTGATATCGGGGAGGGAGTGATATCGGGGTGGGGGTGATTTCGGGGAGGGGGTGATATCGGGGGGGTGATATCGGGGAGGGGGTGATATCGGGGAGGGGGTGATATCGGGGTGGGGGTGATTTCGGGGAGGGGATGATATCGGGGAGGGGGTGATATCGGGGAGGGGGTGATATCGGGGAGGGGGTGATATCGGGGAGGGGGTGATATCGGGGTGAGGGTGATATCGGGGTGGGGGTGATTTCGGGGAGGTGGTGATTTCGGGGAGGGTGTGATATCGGGGAGGG
This sequence comes from Scyliorhinus torazame, assembly GCF_047496885.1. Classification (NCBI taxonomy): domain Eukaryota; kingdom Metazoa; phylum Chordata; class Chondrichthyes; order Carcharhiniformes; family Scyliorhinidae; genus Scyliorhinus; species Scyliorhinus torazame. The sequence goes on along the minus strand of NW_027307919.1, from coordinate 129,382 downwards.
GTTGATATCGGGGTGGGGGTGATATTGGGGTGGGGGTGATATCGGAGAGGGGGTGATATCGGGGAGGGGGTGATATCGGGGAGGTGTTGATATCGGGGAGGGGGTGATATCGGGGAGGGGGTGATATAGGGGAGGGGGTGATATCGGGGAGGGGGTGATATCGGGTGGGGGTGATATCGGGGTGGTGGTGATATCGGAGAGGGGGTGATATCGGGGTGGGTGTGATATCGGAGGGGGTGATATCGGGGAGTGGGTGATATCGGGGAGGGGGTTATATCGGGGAGGGGGTGATATCGGGGAGGGGGTGATATCGGGGAGGGGGTGATATCGGGGTGGGGGTGATTTCGGGAGGGGGTCATATCGGGGAGGGGTGATTTCGGGGAGGGGGTGATATGGAGGAGGGGGTGATATCGGGGAGGGGTGACATCGGGGAGGGGGTGATATCGCGGTGGGGTGATATCGGGGAGGGGGTGATATCGGGGGGGTGATATCGGGGAGGGGGTGATATCGGGGTGGGGGTGATATCGGGGAGGGGGTGATATCGGGGAGGGGGTGATATCGGGGAGGGGTGATATCGGGGAGTGGGTGATATCGAGCAGTCGCTGATATCGGGGAGGGGGTGATATCGGGCAGGGGGTGATATCGGGGAGGGGGTGATATCGGGGGGGGGTGATATCGGGGAGGGGTGGTTTCGGGGAGGGGGTGGTTTCGGGGAGGGGGTGATATCGGGGAGGGGGTGATATCGGGCAGGGGGTGATATCGGGGAGGGGGTGATATCGGGGAGGGGTGATATCGGGGAAGGGTGATGTCGGGGTAGGGGTGATATTGGGGAGGGGGTTATATCGGGGAGGGGGTGATATCGGGGAGGAGTGATATCGGGGAGGGGGTGATATCGGGGAGGGGGTGATATCGGGGAGGGGGTGATATCGGGGAGGGGTGATATCGGGGAGTGGGTGATATCAGGGAGGGAGTGATATCGGGGAGGGGGTGATATTGGGTTGGGGGTGATATCGGGGAGGGGGTGATATTGGGGAGGGGGTGATATCCGGGAGGGGGTGATATCGGGTAGGGGGTGGTTTCGGGGAGGGGGTGGTTTTGAGGAGGGGGTGATTTCGGGGAGGGTGTGTTATTGGGAAGGGGGTGATATCGGGGAGGGGGTGGTATCTGGGAGGGGGTGATATCGGGGAGGGGGTGATATTGGTGAGGGGGTGATATCGGGGAGGGGGTGATATCGGGGAGGGGGTGATATCGGGGTGCCGGTGATATCGGGGACGGGGTGATATCGGGGAGGGGGTGATCAAGCAGGGGGTGATATCGGGGTGGGGGTGGTTACAGGGAGGGGTGGTTTCGGGGTGGGGTGATATCGGGGAGGGGGTGATATCGGGAAGGGGGTGATATTGGTGAGGGGGTGATATCGGCGAGGGGGTGATATTGGTGAGGGGGTGATATCGGCGAGGGGGTGATATCGGGGAGGGGCTGATATCGGGGTGGCGGTGATATCGGGGACGGGGTGATATCGGGGAGGGGGTGATATCGGGGTGGGGGTGATATCGGGCAGTGGGTGATATCGGGGAGGGGGTGATATCGGGGAGGGGGTGATATCTGTGTGGGGGTGGTATCGGGCAGTGGGTGATATCGGGGATGGGGTGATATCGGGGAGGGGGTGATATCGGGGAGGGGGTGATATCGGGGAGGGAGTGATATCGAGGAGGGGGTGATATCGGGATGGGGTGATATCGGGGAGGGGGCGATATCGGGGTGGCGGTGATATCGGGGAGGGGGTGATATCGGGGAGGGGGCGATATTGGGGAGGGGGTAATATCGGGGTGGGGGTGATGTCGGGGTGGGGGTGATATCGCGGTGGGGTGATATCGAGGAGGGGTGATATCGGGGTGGGGGGTTATATCGGGGAGGGGGTGATATTGGTGAGGGGGTGATATCGGGGTGGGGGTGATATCGGTGTCGAGTGATATCGGGGTGGGTTGATATTGGAGTGGAGGTGATATCGGGGTGGGGGTGATATCGGGGAGGGGGTGCTTTCGGGGAGGGGTGATATCGGGGTGGGGATGATATCGGGGAGGGTGTGATATCGGGGAGAGGGTGATATCGGGGAGGCGGTGATATCGGCGGGGAAGTGATATCGGGGTGCGTGTGATATCGGGGAGGTGGTGATATCGGGGAGGGTGTGATATCGGGGAGACGGTGTTATCGGGGAGGCGGTGATGTCGGGGAGGGGGTGATATCGAGGAGGGGGTGATGTCGGGGAGGGGGTGATATCGGGGCAGGGGTAATATCAGGGAGGGGGTGATGTCGGGGTTGGGGGTGATATCGGGGTGGGTGTGATATATGGGAAGGGGTGATATCGGGTTGGGGGTAATAGCGGGGAGGGGTGATATCGGGGAGGGCGTGATATCGGGGAGGGAGTGATCTCGGGGAGAGGGTGATATCGGGGATGGGGTAATATCTGGGTTGGTGTGATATCGTGGTGCGAGAGATATCGGGGAGGGGGTGAAATCGGGGTTGGGGGTGATACCGGGAGGGTGGGGGTAATATCGGGGTGGGGCTGATATCGGGGTGGTGGTGATATCGGGGTGGGGGTGATATCGGGGAGAGGGTGCTGTCGGGGAGTGGGCGATATCGGGGAGGGGGTGCTATTGGGGAGGGGGTGATATCGGGGTGGGGGTGATATTGGGGAGGGGGTGATATCGGGGAAAGGGTGATATCAGGGAGGGGGTGATATCGGTGTGGGGGTGTTATCGGGGAAGGGGTGATATCGGGGAGGGTGTGATATCGGGGAGGGGAAGATATCGGGGAGTGGGTGATATCGGGGAGGGGGTTATATCGGGGAGGGGGTGATATCGGGGAGGGGGTGATATCGGGGAGGGGGTGATATCGGGGTGGGGGTGATTTCGGGAGGGGGTCATATCGGGGAGGGGTGATTTCGGGGAGGGGGTGATATGGAGGAGGGGGTGATATCGGGGAGGGGTGACATCGGGGAGGGGGTGATATCGCGGTGGGGTGATATCGGGGAGGGGGTGATATCGGGGGGGTGATATCGGGTAGGGGGTGATATCGGGGAGGGGTGATATCGGGGAGTGGGTGATATAGAGCAGTCGCTGATATCGGGGAGGGGTGATATCGGGCAGGGGGTGATATCGGGGAGGGGGTGATATCGGGGGGGGGGTGATATCGGGGAGGGGTGGTTTCGGGGAGGGGGTGGTTTCGGGGAGGGGGTGATATCGGGGAGGGGGTGATATCGGGCAGGGGGTGATATCGGGGAGGGGGTGATATCGGGGAGGGGTGATATCGGGGAAGGGTGATGTTGGGGTAGGGGTGATATTGGGGAGGGGGTTATATCGGGGAGGGGGTGATATCGGGGAGGAGTGATATCGGGGAGGGGGTGATATCGGGGAGGGGGTGATATCGGGGAGGGGGTGATATCGGGGAGGGGTGATATCGGGGAGTGGGTGATATCAGGGAGGGAGTGATATCGGGGAGGGGGTGATATTGGGTTGGGGGTGATATCGGGGAGGGGGTGATATTGGGGAGGGGGTGATATCCGGGAGGGAGTGATATCGGGTAGGGGGTGGTTTCGGGGAGGGGGTGGTTTTGAGGAGGGGGTGATTTCGGGGAGGGTGTGTTATTGGGAAGGGGGTGATATCGGGGAGGGGGTGGTATCTGGGAGGGGGTGATATCGGGGAGGGGGTGATATTGGTGACGGGGTGATATCGGGGAGGGGGTGATATCGGGGAGGGGGTGATATCGGGGTGCCGGTGATATCGGGGACGGGGTGATATCGGGGAGGGGGTGATCAAGCAGGGGGTGATATCGGGGTGGGGGTGGTTACAGGGAGGGGTGGTTTCGGGGTGGGGTGATATCGGGGAGGGGGTGATATCGGGAAGGGGGTGATATTGGTGAGGGGGTGATATCGGCGAGGGGGTGATATTGGTGAGGGGGTGATATCGGCGAGGGGGTGATATCGGGGAGGGGCTGATATCGGGGTGGCGGTGATATCGGGGACGGGGTGATATCGGGTAGGGGGTGATATCGGGGTGGGGGTGATATCGGGCAGTGGGTGATATCGGGGAGGGGGTGATATCGGGGAGGGGGTGATATCTGTGTGGGGGTGGTATCGGGCAGTGGGTGATATCGGGGATGGGGTGATATCGGGGAGGGGGTGATATCGGGGAGGGGGTGATATCGGGGAGGGAGTGATATCGAGGAGGGGGTGATATCGGGGACGGGGTGATATCGGGGAGGGGGTGATATCGGGGTGGGGGTGATATCGGGCAGTGGGTGATATCGGGGAGGGGGTGATATCGGGGAGGGGGTGATATCTGTGTGGGGGTGGTATCGGGCAGTGGGTGATATCGGGGATGGGGTGATATCGGGGAGGGGGTGATATCGGGGAGGGGGTGATATCGGGGAGGGAGTGATATCGAGGAGGGGGTGATATCGGCATGGGGTGATATCGGGGAGGGGGCGATATCGGGGTGGCGGTGATATCGGGGAGGGGGTGATATCGGGGAGGGGGCGATATTGGGGAGGGGGTAATATCGGGGTGGGGGTGATGTCGGGGTGGGGGTGATATCGCGGTGGGGTGATATCGAGGAGGGGTGATATCGGGGTGGGGGGTTATATCGGGGAGGGGGTGATATTGGTGAGGGGGTGATATCGGGGTGGGGGTGATATCGGTGTCGAGTGATATCGGGGTGGGTTGATATTGGAGTGGAGGTGATATCGGGGTGGGGTGATATCGGGGAGGGGGTGCTTTCGGGGAGGGGTGATATCGGGGTGGGGATGATATCGGGGAGGGTGTGATATCGGGGAGAGGGTGATATCGGGGAGGCGGTGATATCGGCGGGGAAGTGATATCGGGGTGCGTGTGATATCGGGGAGGTGGTGATATCGGGGAGGGTGTGATATCGGGGAGACGGTGTTATCGGGGAGGCGGTGATGTCGGGGAGGGGGTGATATCGAGGAGGGGGTGATGTCGGGGAGGGGGTGATATCGGGGCAGGGGTAATATCAGGGAGGGGGTGATGTCGGGGTTGGGGGTGATATCGGGGTGGGTGTGATATATGGGAAGGGGTGATATCGGGTTGGGGGTAATAGCGGGGAGGGGTGATATCGGGGAGGGCGTGATATCGGGGAGGGAGTGATCTCGGGGAGAGGGTGATATCGGGGATGGGGTAATATCTGGGTTGGTTTGATATCGTGGTGCGAGAGATATCGGGGAGGGGGTGAAATCGGGGTTGGGGGTGATACCGGGAGGGTGGGGGTAATATCGGGGTGGGGCTGATATCGGGGTGGTGGTGATATCGGGGTGGGGGTGATATCGGGGAGAGGGTGCTATCGGGGAGTGGGCGATATCGGGGAGGGGGTGCTATTGGGGAGGGGGTGATATCGGGGTGGGGGTGATATTGGGGAGGGGGTGATATCGGGGAAAGGGTGATATCAGGGAGGGGGTGATATCGGTGTGGGGGTGTTATCGGGGAAGGGGTGATATCGGGGAGGGTGTGATATCGGGGAGGGGAAGATATCGGGGAGGGGGTGATATCGGGGTGGGGGTCATATCGGGGAGGGGGTGATTTCGGGGAAGTGGTAATATCGGGGAGGGCGTGATATCGGGGAGGGTGTGATATCGGGGAGGGGGTGATATCGGGGAGGGGGTGGTATTGGTGAGGGGGTGATGTCGCGGAGGGGGTGATATCGGGGAGGGGGTGATATCGGGGAGGGGGTATCGGGGAGGGGGTGGTATTGGGGTGCGGGTGATTTCGGGGAGGGGGTGATATTGGAGAGGGGGCGATATTGGAGAGGGGGTGGTATCGGGGTGAGGGTGATATCGGGGTGGGGATGATATCGGGGTGGGGTGATATCGGGGAGGGGTGAGATCGGGGTGAGGGGTTATATCGGGGTAGGGGTTATATCGGGGAGGGGGTGGTATTGGTGAGGGGGTGATGTCGGGGAGGGGGTGATATCGGGGAGGGGGTGATATCGGGGAGGGGGTATCGGGGAGGGGGTGGTATTGGTGAGGGGGTGATATCGGGGAGGGGGTGATATCGGGGGGGGGGTGATATCGGGGTGGGGGTGATATTGGGGTGCGGGTGATTTCGGGGAGGGGGTGATATTGGAGAGGGGGCGATATTGGAGAGGGGGTGATATCGGGGTGAGGGTGATATCGGGGTGGGGATGATATCGGGGTGGGGTGATATCGGGGAGGGGTGAGATCGTGGTGAGGGGTTATATCGGGGTAGCGGTGATTTCGGGGAGGGGGTGATATCGGGGAGGAGTGATATCGGAGTGGGGGTGATATCGGGGTGGGGTTGATATCAGTGTGGGGGTGATATCGGGGTGGGGTTGATATTGGGGTGGGGGTGATATCGGGGTGGGGGTGAATTCGGGGAGGGGGTGATATCGGGGAGGGGGTGATATCGGGGAGGGGGTGATATCGGGGTGGGGGTGATTTCGGGGAGGGGGTGATATCGGGGGGGGGTGATATCGGGGAGGGGGTGATATCGGGGAGGGGGTGATATCGGGGTGGGGGTGATTTCGGGGAGGGGATGATATCGGGGAGGGGGTGATATCGGGGAGGGGGTGATATCGGGGAGGGGGTGATATCGGGGAGGGGGTGATATCGGGGTGAGGGTGATATCGGGGTGGGGGTGATTTCGGGGAGGTGGTGATTTCGGGGAGGGGGTGATATCGGGGAGGGGTTGATATCGGGGTGGGGGTGATATTGGGGTGGGGGTGATATCGGAGAGGGGGTGATATCGGGGAGGGGGTGATATCGGGGAGGGGTTTATATCGGGGAGGGGGTGATATCGGGGAGGGGGTGATATAGGGGAGGGGGTGATATCGGGGAGGGGGTGATATCGGGTGGGGGTGATATCGGGGTGGTGGTGATATCGGAGAGGGGGTGATATCGGGGTGGGTGTGATATCGGAGGGGGTGATATCGGGGAGTGGGTGATATCGGGGAGGGGGTTATATCGGGGAGGGGGTGATATCGGGGAGGGGGTGATATCGGGGAGGGGGTGATATCGGGGTGGGGGTGATTTCGGGAGGGGGTCATATCGGGGAGGGGTGATTTCGGGGAGGGGGTGATATGGAGGAGGGGGTGATATCGGGGAGGGGTGACATCGGGGAGGGGGTGATATCGCGGTGGGGTGATATCGGGGAGGGGGTGATATCGGGGGGGGTGATATCGGGGAGGGGGTGATATCGGGGAGGGGGTGATATCGGGGAGGGGGTGATATCGGGGAGGGGTGATATCGGGGAGTGGGTGATATCGAGCAGTCGCTGATATCGGGGAGGGAGTGATATCGGGCAGGGGGTGAATCGGGGAGGGGGTGATATCGGGGGGGGGTGATATCGGGGTGGGGGTGATATCGGGGAGGGGGTGGTTTCGGGGAGGGGGTGGTTTCGGGGAGGGGGTGATATCGGGGAGGGGGTGATATCGGGCAGGGGGTGATATCGGGGAGGGGGTGATATCGGGGAGGGGTGATATCGGGGAAGGGTGATGTCGGGGTAGGGGTGATATTGGGGAGGGGGTTATATCGGGGAGGGGGTGATATCGGGGAGGAGTGATATCGGGGAGGGGGTGATATCGGGGAGGGGGTGATATCGGGGAGGGGGTGATATCGGGGAGGGGTGATATCGAGGAGTGGGTGATATCAGGGAGGAAGTGATATCGGGGAGGGGGTGATATTGGGGTGGGGGTGATATCGGGGAGGGGGTGATATTGGGGAGGGGGTGATATCCGGGAGGGGGTGATATCGGGTAGGGGGCGGTTTCGGGGAGGGGTTGGTTTTGAGGAGGGGGTGATTTCGGGGAGGGTGTGTTATTGGGAAGGTGGTGATATCGGGGAGGGGGTGGTATCTGGGAGGGGGTGATATCGGGGAGGGGTTGATATTGGTGAGGGGGTGATATCGGGGAGGGGGTGATATCGGGGAGGGGGTGATATCGGGTGCCGGTGATATCGGGGACGGGGTGATATCGGGGAGGGGGTGATCAAGCAGGGGGTGATATCGGGGTGGGGGTGGTTACAGGGAGGGGTGGTTTCGGGGTGGGGTGATATCGGGGAGGGGGTGATATCGGGAAGGGGGTGATATTGGTGAAGGGGTGATATCGGGGAGGGGGTGATATCGGGGTGGGGGTGATATCGGGCAGGGGGTGATATCGGGGTGGGGTCGTTTCGGGGAGGCGGTGATTTCGGGGTGGGGGTGATATCGGGGAGGGGGTGATATCGGGGAGGGGGTGATATCGAGGAGGGGTGACATCGGGGTGGAGGAGATATCGGGGAGGGGGTGATATCAGGTTGGGGGCGATATCGGGCAGGGGGTGATATCGGGGAGGGGGTGATATTGGGGTGGGGGTGATATCGGGGAGGGGGTGATATCGTGGAGGGGGTGATATCGGGGAGTGGGTGATAGCGGGGAGGGAGTGATATCGGGGAGGGGGTGATATCGGGGTGGGGGTGATATCGGAGAGAGGGTGATATTGGGGAGGGGGTGATATCCGGGAGGGGGTGATATCGGCTAGGGGGTGGTTTCGGGGATGGGGTGGTTTTGAGGAGCGGGTGATTTCGGGGAGGGTGTGTTATTGGGAAGGGGGTGATATCGGGGAGGGGGTGGTATCTGGGGGGGTGATATCGGGGAGGGGGTGATATTGGTGAGGGGGTGATATCGGGGAGGGGGTGATATCAGGGAGGGGGTGATATCGGGGTGCCGGTGATATCGGGGACGGGGTGATATCGGGGAGGGGGTGATCAGGCAGGGGGTGATATCGGGGTGGGGGTGGTTACAGGGAGGGGTGGTTTCGGGGTGGGGTGATATCGGGGAGGGGATGATATCGGGGAGGGGGTGATATTGGTGAGGGGGTGATATCGGCGAGGGGGTGATATCGGGGAGGGGCTGATATCGGGGTGGCGGTGATATCGGGGACGGGGTGATATCGGGGAGGGGGTGATATCTGGGTGGGGGTGATATTGGGCCGTGGGTGATATCGCGGAGGGGGTGATATCGGGGAGGGGGTAATATCGGTGTGGGGGTGATATCGGGCAGTGGGTGATATCGGGGAGGGGGTGATATCGGGGAGGGGGTGATATCGGGGAGGGAGTGATATCGGGGAGGGAGTGATATCGGGGAGGGGGTGATATCGGGGTGGGGTGATATCGGGGAGCGGGTGATATCGGGGTGGGGGTGATATCGGGGAGGGGAAGATATCGGGGAGGGGGTGATTTCGGGGAGGGGGTGATATCGGGGAGGGGGTGATATCGGGGTGGGGGTGATATCGGGGGGGGGGTGATATCGGGGAGGGGGTGATATCGGGGAGTGGGTGATATCGGGGAGGGAGTGATATCGGGGAGGGGGTGATATCGGGGTGGGGGTGATATCGGAGAGAGGGTGATATTGGGGAGGGGGTGATATCCGGGAGGGGGTGATATCGGCTAGGGGGTGGTTTCGGGGATGGGGTGGTTTTGAGGAACGGGTGATTTCGGGGAGGGTGTGTTATTGGGAAGGGGGTGATATCGGGGAGGGGGTGGTATCTGGGGGGGTGATATCGGGGAGGGGGTGATATTGGTGAGGGGGTGATATCGGGGAGGGGGTGATATCAGGGAGGGGGTGATATCGGGGTGCCGGTGATATCGGGGACGGGGTGATATCGGGGAGGGGGTGATCAGGCAGGGGGTGATATCGGGGTGGGGGTGGTTACAGGGAGGGGTGGTTTCGGGGTGGGGTGATATCGGGGAGGGGATGATATCGGGGAGGGGGTGATATTGGTGAGGGGGTGATATCGGCGAGGGGGTGATATCGGGGAGGGGCTGATATCGGGGTGGCGGTGATATCGGGGACGGGGTGATATCGGGGAGGGGGTGATATCTGGGTGGGGGTGATATTGGGCCGTGGGTGATATCGCGGAGGGGGTGATATCGGGGAGGGGGTAATATCGGTGTGGGGGTGATATCGGGCAGTGGGTGATATCGGGGAGGGGGTGATATCGGGGAGGGGGTGATATCGGGGAGGGGGTGATATCGGGGAGGGAGTGATATCGGGGAGGGGGTGATATCGGGGTGGGGTGATATCGGGGAGCGGGTGATATCGGGGTGGGGGTGATATCGGGGAGGGGAAGATATCGGGGAGGGGGTGATTTCGGGGAGGGGGTGATATCGGGGAGGGGGTGATATCGGGGTGGGGGTGATATCGGGGGGGGGGTGATATCGGGGAGGGGGTGATATCGGGGAGGGGGTGATATCGGGGAGGCGGTGATATCGGGGAGGGGGTGAAATCGGTGTGGGGTTGATATCGGGGTGGGGGTGATATCGGGGAGGGGTTGATATCGGGGTAGGGGTGATATCGGGGAGGGGGTGATATTGGGGAGGGGGTGATGTCGTGGAGGGGGTGATATCGGGGAGGGTGTGATATCGGGGAGGGGGTGATATCGGGGAGGGAGTGATATCGGGGAGGGGGTTATATCGGGTGAGGTGATATCGGGGAGGGGGTGATATCGGGGAGGGGGTGATATCGGTGTGGGGGTGATATCGGGCATTGGGTGATATCGGGGAGGGGGTGATATCGGGGAGGGGGTGGTATCGGGGAGGGGGTGATATCGGGGAGGGAGTGATATCGGGGAGGGGGTGATATCGGGGTGGGGTGATATCGGGGAGGGGGTGATATCGGGGTGGGGGTGATATCGGGGAGGGGAAGATATCGGGGAGGGGGTGATTTCGGGGAGGGGGTGATATCGGGGAGGGGGTGATATCGGGGTGGGGGTGATATCGGGGAGGGGGTGATATCGGGGAGGGGGTGATATCGGGGAGGGGGTGATATCGGGGAGGGAGCGATATCGGGGAGGGGGTGATTTCGGGGAGGGGGTGATATCGGGGAGGGGGTGATATCGGAGTGGGGGTGATATCGGGGAGGGGGAGATATCGGGGAGGGGGTGATATCGGGGAGGGGGTGATATCGGGGAGGGGGTGATATCGGGGAGGGAGCGATATCGGGGAGGGGGAGATATCGGGGAGGGGGTGAAATTGGTGTGGGGTTGATATCGGGGTGGGGGTGATATCGGGGAGGGGTTGATATCGGGGTAGGGGTGATATCGGGGAGGGGGTGATATTGGGGAGGGGTTGATATCGGGGTAGGGGTGATATCGGGGAGAGGGTGATATTGGGGAGGGGGTGATATTGGGGTGGGGGTGATATCGGTGTGGGGGTGATATCGGGGATGCGGTGATATCGGGGAGGGGGTGAAATCGGTGTGGGGTTGATATCGGGGTGGGGGTGATATCGGGGAGTGGTTGATATCGGGGTAGGGGTGATATCGGGGAGGAGGTGATATTGGGGAGGGGGTGATATTGGGGTGGGGGTGATATCGGGGTGGGGGTGATATCGGGGAGGCGGTGATATATGGGAGGGGGTGATATGGGGGAGGGGGTGTCCGGGGTGGGGGAGGGGCAGTGCTGCGGTGCCTATTGAGGCACATCAATCCCGTTGTCCACCAATGGGGCCAATGGGCAGCAGAAGCCTGTGTCTCTGTCTGTGTCCCTGTCTGCGACTCTGTCTCTGTCTGTGTCCCTGTCTCTGTCTGTGTCTCTGTCTCTCTGTGTCCCTGTCTCTGTCTGTGTCCCTGTCTGTGCCTCTGTCTCTGTCTGTGTCCCTGTCTCTGTCTGTGTCTTTGTCTGTGTCTCTGTCTCTGTCCCTGTCTCTGTCTGTGTCTCTGTCTGTGTCCCTGTCTGTGTCTCTGTCTCTGTCTGTGTCCCTGTCTCTGTCTGTATCCCTGTCTGTGTCTTTGTCTCTGTCTGTGTCCCTGTCTCTGTCTGTGTCTCTGTCTGTGTCGCTGTCTCTGTCTGTGTCTCTGTCTGTGTCCCTGTTTCTGTCTGTATCCCTGTCCCTGTCTGTATCTGTCTGTGTCGCTGTCTCTGTCTGTGTCCCTGTCTCTGTCTGTGTCTCTGTCTCTGTCTGTGTCCCTGTCTCTGTGTCTGTCTGTGTCCCTGTCTCTGTCTGTGTCTCTGTCTGTGCCTATGTCTCTGTCTGTGTCCCTGTCTCTGTCTGTGTCCCTGTCTGTGTCTCTGTCTCTGTCTGTGTCTCTGTCTGTGTCCCTGTCTGTTTCCCTGTCTGTGTCTGTGTCTCTGTCTGTGTCTCTGTCTGTGACCCTGTCTGTGTCCCTGTCTGTGTCCCTGTCTGTGTCTGTGTCTCTGTCTGTGTCCCTGTCTGTGTCTGTGTCTCGGTCTCTGTCCCTGTCTCTGTCTGTGTCTCTTTCTCTGTCCCTGTCTCTGTCTGTGTCCCTGTCTGTGTCTCTGTCTGTGTCTCTGTCTGTGTCCCTGTCTCTGTCTGTGTCCCTGTCTGTGTCTCTGTCCCTGTCTCTGTCTCTGTCCCATTCTCTGTCTGTGCCCCTGTCTCTGTCGGTATCTCTGTCTCTGCCTGTGTCTGTGTCTCTGCCTGTGTCTCTGTCACTGTCTGTGTTTGTATCTCTGTCTCTGTCTCTGTCCCTGTCTGTGTCTCTGCCTGTGTCTCTGTCACTGTCTGTGTCTCTGTCTCTGTCTCTGTCACTGTCTCTGTCTGTGTCCCTGTCTGTGTCCCTGTCTGTGTCCCTGTCTCTGTCTGTGTCCCTGTCTGTGTCCCTGTCTGTGTCTGTGTCTGTGTCTCTGTCGCTGTCTCTGCCTGCGTCTCTGTCTCTGTCCCTGTCTCTGTCTGTTTCCCTGTCTGTGTCTGTGTCCCTGTCTCTGTCTGTGTCCCTGTCTCTGTCTGTGTCCCTGTCTCTGTCTGTATCTCTGTCTCTGCCTGTGTCTGTGTCTCTGCCTGTGTCTCTGTCACTGTCTGTGCCTGTGTCTCTGTCTCTGTCTGTGAACCTCTCTCTGTCTGTGTCTCTGTCTGTGTCTCTGTCTGTGTCCATGTCTCTGTCTGTGTCACTGTCTGCGTCCCTGTCTCTGTCTGTCTCCCTGTCTCTGTCTGTGTCTCTGTCTGTGTCCCTGTCTCTGTCTGTCTCTCTGTCAGTGCCCCTGTCTGTGTCTCTGTCTCTGTGTCTGTCTGTGTCCCTGTCTCTGTCTGTGTCTCTGTCTGTGTCTCTGTCTGTGTCCCTGTCTCTGTCTGTGTCCCTCCACTGTCTGTGTCCCTGTCTCTGTCTGTATCTCTGTCTCTGTCTGTTTCTGTGTCTCTGTCTGGGTCTCTGTCTGTATCACTGTCTCTGTCGGTGTCTCTGTCTCTGTCTGTATCTCTGTCTGTGTCTCTGTCTGTATCTCTGTCTGTGTCTTTGTCTGTGTCTCTGTCTGTGACCCTGTCTGTGTCCCTGCCTGTGTCCCTGTCTGTGTCTGTGTCTCTGGCTGTGTCCCTGTCTCTGTCTGTGTCCCTGTCTGTGTCTCGGTCTCTGTCCCTGTCTCTGTCTGTGTCTCTGTCTCTGTCCCTGTCTCTGTCTGTGTCCCTGTCTGTGTCTCTGTCTGTGTCTCTGTCTGTGTCCCTGTCTCTGTCTGTGTCCCTGTCTGTGTCTCTGTCCCTGTCTCTGTCTGTGTCCCATTCTCTGTCTGTGCCCCTGTCTCTGTCGGTATCTCTGTCTCTGCCTGTGTCTGTGTCTCTGCCTGTGTCTCTGTCACTGTCTGTGTTTGTATCTCTGTCTCTGTCTCTGTCCCTGTCTGTGTCTCTGCCTGTGTCTCTGTCACTGTCTGTGTCTCTGTCTCTGTCTCTGTCACTGTCTCTGTCTGTGTCCCTGTCTCTGTCTGTGTCCCTGTCTGTGTCCCTGTCTGTGTCTGTGTCTGTGTCTCTGTCCCTGTCCCTGTCTCTGTCTGCGTCTCTCTCTCTGTCCCTGTCTCTGTCTGTTTCCCTGTCTGTGTCTCTGTCTGTGTCTCTGTCTGTGTCCCTGTCTCGGTCTGTGTCCCTGTCTCTGTCTGTATCTCTGTCTCTGCCTGTGTCTGTGTCTCTGCCTGTGTCTCTGTCACTGTCTGTGCCTGTGTCTCTGTCTCTGTCTGTGACCCTCTCTCTGTCTGTATCTCTGTCTGTGTCTCTGTCTGTGTCCATGTCTCTGTCTGTGTCACTGTCTCCGTCCCTGTCTCTGTCTGTCTCCCTGTCTCTGTCTGTGTCTCTGTCTGTGTCCCTGTCTCTGTCTGTCTCTCTGTCAGTGTCCCTGTCTGTGTCTGTGTCTCTGTGTCTGTGTCCCTGTCTCTGTCTGTGTCTCTGTCTGTGTCTCTGTCTTTGTCCCTGTCTCTGTCTGTGTCCCTCCACTGTCTGTGTCCCTGTCTCTGTCTGTTTCTGTGTCTCTGTCTGGGTCTCTGTCTGTATCTCTGTCTCTGTCGGTGTCTCTGTCTCTGTCTGTATCTCTGTCTGTGTCTCTGTCTGTGTCTCTGTCTGTATCTCTGTCTGTGTCTCTGTCTGTGTCTCTGTCTGTATCTCTGTCTGTGTCTCTGTCTCTGTGTCTGTCTGTGCCTCTGTCTGTATCTCTGTCTGTGTCTCTGCCTGTGTACCTGTCTCTGTCTGTGTCCCTGTCTCTGCCTCAATCTGTGTCTGTATCTCTGTCTGTATCCCTGTCTCTGTCTGTGTCCCTGTCTCTGTCTGTATCTCTGTCTGAGTGTGTGTGTTTGTCTGTGTCTCTCTCTGAGTCTCTGTGTCTGTCTGTGTCTCAGTCTCTGTCTCATACTCTGTCTCTGTCTGTGTCTCTGTCGGTGTCTCTGTCTGTGTCTCTGTCTGTGTCCCTGTCTCTGTCTGTGTCTCTCTGTACCTATGTCTGTGTCTCTGTGTCTGTCAGTGTCTCCGTCTCTGTCTCTGTCTGAGTCTGCCGGTGTCTGTGTCTCACTCTCTGTCTCTGTCTGTGTCTCTGTGCCTGTCTGTGTATCTGTCTCTGTCTCTGTCTGGGGCACATTCTGCTGCACAGACTGTGTTTAGCTGTGAGGTACCCACCCAGCTGATCGGCATTGGGGGAGTCACACACACCCAGCTGATCGGCATTGGGGGAGTCACACACATACCCAGCTGATCGGCATTGGGGGAGTCACACACACCCAGCTGATCGGCATTGGGGGAGTCACACACACCCAGCTGATCGGCATTGGGGGAGTCACACACACCCAGCTGATCGGCATTGGGGGAGTCACACACGCCCATCTGATCGGCATTGGGGGAGTCACACACACCCAGCTGATCGGCATTGGGGGAGTCCAACACACCCAGCTGATCGGCTATGGTGGAGGCACACACCCAGCTGATCGGCATTGGGGGAGTCACACACATACCCAGCTGATCGGCATTGGGGGAGTCACACACATACCCAGCTGATCGGCATTGGGGGAGTCACACACACCCAGCTGATCGGCATTGGGGGAGTCACACACACCCAGCTGATCGGCATTGGGGGAGTCACACACACCCAGCTGATCGGCTATGGTGGAGGCACATACCCAGCAGATCGGCATTGGGGGAGTCACACATACCCAGCTGATCGGCAATGGGAGAATCACAGTGACCCAGCTGATCGGCATCGAGAGAGTCGCACACACCCAGCTGATTGGCATTGGGGGAGTCACGCCCGCCCAGCTGATCGGCATTGGGGGAGTCACACACACCCAGCTGATCGGCAATGGGGAGTCACACACACCCAGCTGATCGGCATTGGGGGAGTCACACACACCCAGCTGATCGGCATTGGGGGAGTCACACACACCCAGCTGATCGGCATTGGGGGAGTCACACACACGCAGCTGATCGGCATTGGGGGAGTCACACACACCCAGCTGATCGGCATTGGGGGAGTCACACACACCCAGCTGATCGGCATTGGGGGAGTCACACATACCCAGCTGATCGGCAATGGGGAGTCACACATACCCAGCTGATCGGCATTGGGGGAATCACACCCCCAGCTGATCGGCCATGGTGGAGGCACATACCCAGCTGATCGGCAATGGGGGATTCACACACACCCAGCTGATTGGCATTGGGGGAGTCACACACGCCCAGCTGATCGGCATTGGGGGAGTCACACACATACCCAGCTGATCGGCATTGGGAGAATCACAGTGACCCAGCTGATCGGCATCGAGAGAGTCACACACATCCAGCTGGTCGGCATTGGGGAGAGGCACACATCCAGCTGATCGGCATCGAGTGAGTCACACACACCCAGCTGATTGGCATTGGGGGAGTCACACCCGCCCAGCTGATCGGCATTGGGGGAGTCACACACACCCAGCTGATCGGCAATGGGGAGTCACACACACCCAGCTGATCGGCATTGGGGGAGTCACACACACCCAGCTGATCGGCATTGGGGGAGTCACACACACCCAGCTGATCGGCATTGGGGGAGTCACACACACCCAGCTGATCGGCATTGGGGGAGTCACACATACCCAGCTGATCGGCAATGGGGAGTCACACATACCCAGCTGATCGGCATTGGGGGAATCACACCCCCAGCTGATCGGCCATGGTGGAGGCACATACCCAGCTGATCGGCAATGGGGGAGTCACACACACCCAGCTGATTGGCATTGGGGGAGTCACACCCGCCCAGCTGATCGGCATTGGGGGAGTCACACACACCCAGCTGATCGGCATTGGGGGAGTCACACACATACCCAGCTGATCGGCATTGGGGAGTCACACACACCCAGCTGATCGGCATTGGGGGAGTCACACATACCCAGCTGATCGGCATTGGGGGAATCACACATCCAGCTGATCGGCAATGGGGAGTCACACATACCCAGCTGATCGGCATTGGGGGAATCACACCCCCAGCTGATCGGCCATGGTGGAGGCACATACCCAGCTGATCGGCAATGGGGGAGGCACACACACCCAGCTGATCGGCATCGAGAGAGTCACACACACCCAGCTGATCGGCCATGGTGGAGGCACATACCCAGCTGATCGGCAATGGGGGAGGCACATACCCAGCTGATCGGCAATAGGGGAGGCACACACCCAGCTGATCGGCATTGGGGGAGTCACACACACCCAGCTGATCGGCAATGTGGGAGGCACACATCCAGCTGATCGGAAATGGGGGAGACACACATCCAGCTGATCGGCATTGGGGAGTCACACACACCCAGCTGATCGGCTATGGGGAGTCACACTCACCCAGCTGATCGGCAATGGGGGGAAGCACACACCCAGCTGATCAACCGTGGGGGGAAACACACTCCCAGCTGATCGGCAATGGGGGGAAGCACACACACAGGTGTTCGGCCATGGGGGAGTCACACTGACCCAGCTGATCGGCCATGGGGGAGTCACACTGACCCAGCTGATTGGCCATGGGGGAGTCACACTGATCCAGCTGATCGGCCATGGGGGAGTCACACCCACCAACCGACAGTCTCTCCTGTTAATGCAGAATGGTAAATCTCTGCCTGTGTCTCTGCCTGTATCTGTCCAATTCTCTCTCTGTCTGTGTTTTTATCTGTGTTTCGGTCTGTATCTCTGTCTGTGTCTCTGCCTGTGTTTCTGTTTGTTTCTCTGCCTGTGTTTCTGTCTGTGTCTGTCTGTGTTTCTGTCTGTGTCTGTCTGTGCCGCTATCTCTGTCGCTGTCTCTGTCGCTGTCTCAGTCGCTGTTTCTGTCTGTTTCTCTGTCTATGTCTGTGTCTGTGTGTCTGTCTATATCTGTGCCTGTGTCTCTGCCTGTGCCTGTATATCTGTCTCTGTCTGTTTCTCTGTCTGTGTCTGTGCATGTGTCTGACTCTGTCTGTATCTGTGCCTGTGTCTCTGTCTGTGCCTGTGTCTGACTCTGTCTGTATCTGTGCCTCTGTCTCTGTCCGGCACCGCCACCCAGCCCTTCCCACGGCACCCACAGCCCGGCCCTCCGCCACCCAGCCCTTCCCACGGCACCCACAGCCCGGCCCTCCGCCACCCAGCCCTTCCCACGGCACCCACAGCCCGGCCCTCCGCCACCCAGCCCTTCCCACGGCACCCACAGCCCTCCGCCACCCAGCCCTTCCCACGGCACCCACAGCCCGGCCCCACCCAGCCCTTCCCACGGCACCCACAGCCCGGCCCTCCGCCACAAAGCCCTTCCCACGGCACCCACAGCCCGGCCCTCCGCCACCCAGCCCTTCCCACGGCACCCACAGCCCGGCCCTCCGCCACCCAGCCCTTCCCACGGCACCCACAGCCCTCCGCCACCCAGCCCTTCCCACGGCACCCACAGCCCTCCGCCACCCAGCCCTGCCCACGGCACCCACAGCCCGGCCCTCCGCCACCCAGCCCTTCCCACGGCACCCACAGCCCTCCGCCACCCAGCCCTGCCCACGGCACCCACAGCCCTCCGCCACCCAGCCCTTCCCACGGCACCCACCGCCCTCCGCCACCCAGCCCTGCCCACGGCACCCACAGCCCGGCCCTCCGCCACCCAGCCCTTCCGCCGGCACCCACAGCCCGGCCCTCCCCCATCCAGCCCTGCCCACGGCACCCACAGCCCGGCCCTCCGCCACCCAGCCCTTCCCACGGCACCCACAGCCCGGCCCTCCGCCACCCAGCCCTTCCCCCGGCACCCACAGCCCGGCCCTCCCCACCCAGCCCTGCCGACGGCACCCACAGCCCTCCGCCACCCAGCCCTTCCCACGGCACCCACAGCCCGGCCCTCCCCACCCAGCCCTGCCGACGGCACCCACAGCCCTCCACCACCCAGCCCAGCCCACGGCAGCCACAGCCCGGCCCTCCGCCACCCAGCCCTTCCCACGGCACCCACAGCCCTCCGCCACCCAGCCCTGCCCACGGCACCCACAGCCCTCCCCCACCCAGCCCTTCCCACGGCACCCACAGCCCGGCCCTCCCCCACCCAGCCCTTCCCACGGCACCCACAGCCCTCCGCCGCCCAGCCCTTCCCACGGCACCCACAGCCCTCCACCACCCAGCCCTGCCCACGGCACCCACAGCCCGGCCCTCCGCCACCCAGCCCTTCCCACGGCACCCACAGCCCGGCCCTCCGCCACCCAGCCCTGCCCACGGCACCCACAGCCCTCCGCCACCCAGCCCTTCCCACGGCACCCACAGCCCGGCCCTCCGCCACCCAGCCCTTCCCACGGCACCCACAGCCCTCCGCCACCCAGCCCTTCCCACGGCACCCACAGCCCTCCGCCACCCAGCCCTTCCCACGGCACCCACAGCCCTACCCCACCCAGCCCTTCCCACGGCACCCACAGCCCGGCCCTCCGCCACCCAGCCCTTCCCACGGCACCCACCGCCCTCCGCTCCGCCAGCCACCCGAATGGAGATTGGCGGAGGTGCGGATCCTGAGCAGCGCCTCCCTTACGACAGCCGCCACTCCTGACGGGGGAGAGCTGCGGCGCCTGGAGACCGTGTTCCAGACTTTGAGGAGGTCCTGGTACAAGACGGGCAGCGCCAACAGAGAGTTCCGAAGACCCTGCTGGCCCACAGACAGGAGCTGCACGTCGTAGTTCAGGCCGAGCCCCTGGGGGGAGAAATCCGTCGCCAGGGCCCCACCGTGGAGGAGGCTCAGCGTCCAGGTAACGCTGCAGAGTCTGAGGGTGGAAAGTGGCAGTCTGGGTGCGGAGGCACACCAGCGCCTGACCGCCCTCCGCCATCGGGAGACTCCAGACCTCCGCAGCGACCCCGTGCAGTCGATTGTCCCGGAGGAACCGAAGCCGGGCTCTCTGGATGGTGGGACAAAGCCAGGGGGAGGAGTCAGTGACCAGCCGGGACCACAGCATGGAGGCGATCAGCTGGTTTATGACGAGAACTCGGCCCCTGTGGGACACTCGGAGCCGTCCTGTCCAGCGTCCCAGGCCAGCGGTGACCTTGGTCTCCAGCTCCTGCCCGTTCGCCGGCCAGGCTCCCTCTGCCGGGCAAAGATGGACTCCCAGGTCGAGGCTGTTGGTCCGACTCCAGCTGAAGGGCCCGAGCTCCTCCGGGAGGGGGTCCACCTGCCACGGACCGACCAGGAGTCCGGAACATTGAGCCCAGTTGATCCGTGCGGAGGACGCGGTGGAGTCGACAACTTGGCTTTCTCGCATCCTCCGGGGGTCCCCGGGGTCAGTGACCATGAGGAACACGGCATCAGCGTCCGCCGAGAGGACCACCCCCCCGTCCGGCTCGCGCAGAACCAGCCCCGTGAACCCCCTCCGCAGGAGGCACAGGAAAGGCCCCACGCAGAGGGAATAATGTTGGCCGGACAGGGGGCAGCCCTGACGCACTCCTCTCCCAAAGCGAAGGGGCGCCGTCAGGGACCCGTTAACCTTAACCAGACTCTCCGAGGCGGCGGACAGTAACCGGATCCGGGCGACAAAATACCACCCGAACCCTACAGCTCGCAGAGTCCCGAGCAAATCCCCGGGCCCCACCCTGTCGAACGCCTTCTCCTGGTCAAGAGACAGGGAGGCGCTCGACATACCAGTCCTCTGGGTAAAGTGAATAATGTCCCGGGCCAGGTGGATATTGTCATAGATTGTGCGGTCCGGGACTGTGTAGGACTGGTCAGGGTGGATCATGTGGTCCAGCTCGGGGCCAAGGCGTAAACACAGCACCTTGGCAAAAATTTTATAGTCCGTGATGAGGAGGGAGACCGGTCGCCAGTTCTTAATTCGGTGGAGATCCCCCTTCTTGGGCAGCAGGGCAACGACGGCCCTGCGCCACGAAAGGGGCATCTTCCCGGTCGCGGTACATTCCCCCAGGACCCCCGCGTAGTCACTCCCCAGGACGTCCCAGCACGCCCTGAAGAACTCCACGGTCAGCCCGTCCAGCCCTGGGGATTTGCCCCGTGAGAGGCTGTCCAGGGCGCCGGTCAGCTCTTGGAGGTTGATGGCATTATCGAGCTTCCCGGCGCCCTCCGGGCCCACCTGCGGCAGGTCCTCCCACAGAACTCTGCAAGCGTCCTCGCTGGACGGACCCGGAGAGAAGAGGTCGGAGTAAAAATCCCTGATCAGGGCCCTGACCCCCTCCGGATCCGAGACGAGGGGCCGGTCGTCGGCCAGCAGCGTAGAAACCTGCCGACGGGCCCCGCGTCCTCTTTCCAGCGAGTAGAAGAAGCGGGAGCCGCGGTCCATGTCCGTTAGGCGACGGATCCGCGACCTCACGTCCTCGCCGCTGGACCCGGCGAGTTGCAGGCCCCGCGGTGCGCCCCTCTTCTCCCTGTACACCAGCCCCAGGGCCGGGCCTCATCGGGCTGAGCGAGACGTGACTCCAGATCGAGGAGTTCCTCAGCCAGGTTGGCGATCGTGGAGTTCCGTCCTGCCGAAGACCCCTTCGTGTACCCCTGACAGAAGGCACGGTTCTGGGCCTTGCCCACATCCCACCGTAGCCTCAAGGAGGGGAAGGCACCCCGCTTCCTTCTCCAGCCGGCCCAGAAACGGCAGAAGGAGTCCAGGAACCGCTCGTCCTCCAGCAGCAGGTTGTTAAAGTGCCAGTACGCGGACCGTGTCTGAGCGCGGGACGGGGCGAGACCCGCCCACACCAGATGGTGATCCGAGCTCGGCACCTGCTCCATGGAGGCCGTCGGAACGCTGGGCAAGTACGTCTTGGAAATGTAAAGACGGTCGATGCTGGATGCTCTGAACTGGGGCCGCACAGAGGTGCACACCCGCAATTCAGGATGGAGAGTCCGCCAGACATCCACCAAGTCAAAGGACCTAACCAGGTCCCTCAACTTCACCACCGCCGCCGGGCCGCGCTGGACTTCACCACGATCCTTGTCCTTGAGGGTGCAATTAAAATCCCCTCCGAGGACGATGCACTCTGTTTTTGAAAACTCACCACTATTCTTAGAATTCCCCCAATACCAAAAAGGGCCGAGATTCTAAATGGTGATCAGGATTCTCACTCCCGACTCCGATGCAGGCTTCAGTGGGTGCTATTCAGGTCAAACTATATTTTCAAGTTATCCCCCGGTATAGCCCATACATTCACCGAAGATTTCACCTACTGCCCACTTAGTAGCATCGATCCTGGGTCCCGCATTGCTAAGTAAGTAAAGTAGACTTTGGAATAACCACTATTTCAGGTCAAATTAAGTTATTTTATGATTATATTTTTTCTTTTAAAAGCTGCAAATACTTTCTTTACAGAAAGGAAAAAGACCTTGCTTCTGGGTCCTTCTGAGTGGTTGAAGGGACCTTCAGGCCCACCTTGACAATCAATCTTCTTTATAAAGTCTGGTCTTCTTTAGATGTAATCGCTGATGAGCTCGGTTGCTGTGTCCTGTCTTTCCCATGTACCGAGCTGTGAGAGCTGGCTCTGCTGGCTATCTCTGAGCTGACATAGAGCTGACTCTTTGAATTCTAGTCTTCCTGAGATGTATTAGCTGTTTTAGCTCGGCTGCTATGCCTTGTCTTTCCCATGGCCGAGCTGACTGTAATCTGACTCTGAGCTGCTTGTTTCTTCTCTGCTTCTCTCTCTCCCTCCCTCTGAGTTCTGGTTCTGGTTCTGGTAGTTCCTGCCCTGGTCTCTGGGTTTACATATTTTTCGAACAGATATCTAGTTTTTATGATTTTATTGTAAAGTAACTTATTTCACTTTGATTGTACAAAGTACGTTTGATTAAACCTTCTAATCCAACTAAGTATTCATTTTGACAGAACTGCATCTCAGAGATCTGATTACATTGTTTCCTTTGTGATGATCAAAATGCTTTGGTTTCAAGAGGTGTTACTTTTAATTCCTGTCATTTCTGTAGTTTTATTTTCCAATTGTGTCCTCAGCTCATAATTGTGACTTTGATTTTGGCTTTGAATTATGTTTCTCGTAGACTGATGGTCTCCAGCTTTCTTTAATTTACCTGGTTTAGCAAATTTTCACATCTAGAATTATCACCAAATTCAACTGAACCTCATCCTTTTTTCCAGCTGCTAACTAAGACAGTTACTTTCAATGAAGGTGTGAGCCATTGTTTTTGGCTTCATTCAAAATCCTGTTTGTCTTGTTTGCTGAGCCTGCTTGAGCAAGGCTATCTGCATTTTACAATCCTCTCCTGGCAGCTGCTGTTCACCCTTTGTGGGATCTTTCCCTGTATCCTCTCATGTCTCTCGCAGACCAGATATTGCCAGACTTCCATGTTTCAAATGACACATCTTTCCATATTTTCAATAACAACTCTCCCACCTGGATGGTGCCGAGAAGAGTGGACACCTTTTGGAAGAAAGTCGCCTGCTGCGGTCCGGCCACGGGAGCGGATACATTTACAAAGTGAATCACCGCTGCCCCGAAACGGGCCTTTAGGTGCAGCAGACGGCCTGGCACCGGCTCCTTGACCGCCCAAGATCTCCGGCTGAAAATGTGGAGCCAACAAGATAGCCACCCCGCCCGAACGTGGGGCCAGGTGACTCATGGAGACTCCTCCTTGCCCCTCCAGGGTCCACTGAGCTTCGTCACCCGGATAGCCTGGGTTTCCTGCCGGAAGCACACCCCGTACTTTTCGTCCCGGAGGATAGACAAGAACTGAAGACGGTGGTGCGCGTCCCTGCTGCCGTTGATGTTGAGGCTGGCCATGGTTACATCCATGTCAGCAGCAATAGTTATCCATCACCTTTAGTGCTCAGAGTGGGGGTACCGCCCCCTCCACTCCCTCAGGAGTCCCACAAGGACCTGAACAGCTTGGCGCTGCTCCTCCTGGTCTTGATCAAACTCCCGGGCCTCTCTGACATAGGCCCGGGCGGAGCCAAGGAGCAGCCCCAGATTTCCCCAGCTGCCCAGGGCCAGCCGCACACAGTCCGGGTGACCATGGTGCGCTCCCAGAAATGTCCGGCGTTCCCCAGGGGGGACGAGGGGAGACTCGGTGCCGGGTGTGAGGGTGCCCTCTGCCTCGCTGCAGAGCGTGTCTAAATCCTCCTCCTCACCCGCCACAGAGCAGCCTTCCTCCTCCGAACGGTCACCTCCCGAGCTCGAGTCGCCCGCCACATGGAGTATGGCGGGCGGCACGGGCCCACCGGCTAACCCTTGGCCCGAGTCGACCCCACCCCCCAGGGTCATCCTCAGACAGGTCCCTCGCAGGCTCCTCCCGCGGCTCAGGGCCCGTGGACGGCGCCTCCACCCACGCCGGCGACTCCGGGACCTCGGAGAGGCCCCCCAGAAACATGTCCGGCTTGAAAACAGGGCTCTCCGGCGTCGCCCGCTCGGGTGTAGAGGGCGGGGAGCCTTCCCCGTCCTCCCCCGTCCACGGCCCACAGTGGCACGATGAGCGGTCGCTGCTGCTGCCGGCCCCCGGCGATGGTGAAGAGGAGGCGTCCGGGGAGGAAACTTGCACCGGGCGGGACGGGCCCGCAGGGGCTTCGACTCCGCTCGACCCCGGGTCCTCCTGCTCGGGGGGCGACAGCAGCTCGAGTGGCTCGGGGGCCTCGGAGGCCCCCCCCGGCCTTGCTTCTCTTCATTGTGTGCCCCGGGCCAGGCGTCAGGGGGATGGGCACCAACACGGGAGAGATGGGGCAGGAGGAGCTCGGTGGGGAGGGAGGGCGGGACGTTTGATAGAACAACACGTTCTGCGGTGGCCTCCAGCGTCTCCACCGCCACGTGTGTCCCGCCCACCGTGAGCACCCTTTCCAGGGCCCGGTGGGCCGCCTCCTCGGCCCCCAGGAAGAACCCGGCCTTGCCGTACATCCGCGAGGCGGCTACGATGGCCGAGGGGCCGACAGCCCTGCCCATCGCACGGGTGTCCGCCTCAATGGCCATGGTAGGGTGGGCATAGCACTTCACCCCCAGCTGCCGCGTGAGCAGGCGGGAGGGCGAGGGCGCCGCGGGGGCAGCGGAGCGACGGGAGGCTGCCGCCCCCACATAATGTCTTGTCCGCCCTGCCCCCGGCAGTGGAGGATGCCCCCGAGGTGCTGGCCAGAGGGTGGGAGGGCAGGAGGCTGGGCCTGCAGCCCTGGATGGTCCCAGTCCCACCTCAGGCAGAGGGGTAGGAGGACAGGAGGCCGGGCTTGCAGCCCTGGATGGTCCCAGTCCCACCTCAGGCAGAGGGGTGGGAGGACAGGAGGCCGGGCCTGCAACCCTCGATGGTCCCACTCCCACCTCAGGCAGAGGGGTGGGGGACAGGAGGCCGGGCCTGCAGCCCTGGATGGTCCCACCCACCTCAGGCAGAGGGGTGGGGGACAGGAGGCTGGGCCTGCAGCCTGGATGGTCCCAGTCCCACCTCAGGCAGAGGGGCGGGAGGACAGGAGGCTGGGCCTGCAGCCCTGGATGGTCCCACTCCCACCTCAGGCAGAGGGGAGGGAGGACAGGAGGTTGGGCCTGCAGCCCTGGATGGTCCCAGTCCCACCTCAGGCAGAGGGGTGGGAGGACAGGAGGCCGGGCCTGCAGCTCTGGATGGTCCCAGTCCCACCTCAGGCAGAGGGGTGGGAGGACAGGAGACTGGGCCTGCAGCCCTGGATGGTCCCACTCCCACCTCAGGCAGAGGGGTGGGAGGACAGGAGTTTGGGCCTGCAGACCTGGATGGTCCCACTCCCACCTCAGGCAGAGGGGTGGGAGGACAGGAGGCCGGGACTGCAGCCCCAGGCGGTCCCACTCCCACCTCAGGCAGAGGGGTGGGAGGACAGGAGGCTCGGCCTGCAGCCCTGGATGGTCACACTCCCTCCTCAGGCAGAGGGGTGGGAGGACATGAGGCTGGGCCTGCAGCCCTGGATGGTCACAGTCCCGCCTCAGGCAGAGGGGTGGGAGGACAGGAGGCCGGGCCTGCAGCCCTGGATGGTCACACTCCCACCTCAGGCAGAGGGGTGGGAGACAGGAGGCCGGGCCTGCAGCCCCAGGCGGTCCCACTCCCACCTCAGGCAGAGGGGTGGGAGACAGGAGGCCGGGTCTGCAGCCCCAGGCGGTCCCACTCCCACCTCAGGCAGAGGGGTGGGAGGACAGGAGGCTGGGCCTGCAGCCCTGGATGGTCCCAGTCCCACAGGCAGAGGGGTGGGAGGACAGGAGACTGGGCCTGCAGCCCTGGATGGTCCCAGTCCCACCCCAGGCAGAGGGGTGGGAGGGCAGGAGGCTGGGCCTGCAGTCCTGGATGGTCCCACTCCCACCTCAGGCAGAGGGGTGGGAGGACAGGAGGCCAGGCCTGCAGCCCTGGATGTTCCCAGTCCCACCTCAGGCAGAGGGGTGGGAGGACAGGAGGCTGGGCCTGCAGCCCTGGATGGTCCCAGTCCCACCTCAGGCAGAGGGGTGGGAGGACAGGAGGCTGGGCCTGCAGCCCTGGATGGTCCCACTCCCACCTCAGGCAGAGGGGTGGGAGAACAGGAGGCCGGGCCTGCAGCCCCGAATGGTCCCGCTCCCACGTCAAGCAGAGGGGTGGGAGGACAGGAGGACGGGCCTGCAGCCCTGGATGGTCCCAGTCCCACCTCAGGCAGAGGGGTGATCAAACCGTGATCTTTATCAATGATGAGAAGGCGGAGACAGTGGAAGTTTAAACTGGACATATATTTCACAGCTGGATTCACACAATACAGACAGCAATGTCTCGTAGATTGTGGAAGTGCCACAAATGTTGTCAAATGCAGGACGCGGGGTCCCTCAATGTTTCAATCTTGCTGAGAAACTGTCAGCCCACAGGGACAACATTTCTGTTTAATAGGATTGCTGCACAAGTTAAAATAGTTCCATTTCAAAGTTTAAAATAAGCAGTCATTTTTCTGTGCAGCTTTCGGAATCTGTCAGTGGAATTTACTTCACACAGGCAAGTTTAACAAGTGTATGGGGAACTGATTAGAGGTTTTGATGGAGATATTCCTGCATTGTGGAAAGGTGTGAGATCTATTTCGGGTTGGGAAATGGATTGAGGATCAAAGGAAGCAGTTGTTTTTTAACTACATTAGACTGAGAGCCTTGAAGATTCACAACTTCCATGTGCTGTGAGAAAGGATTGATTAACCAAGGCTTATTATTCAAATACTTCAGACAAGTGAATAAGCTACAGGAACATTGAATATACAGACAGAGACAAGCAGACACCTGTAATCGGAGCTTAAACTTCACGTTTGAATGTGAAGGGCTGAAATAAACAAGAGTCCACCTTGGAATTCGGTGCAATTTAAGTTCTGCTTTTCCTAAAAATAGAAATAACTATCTGCAATGAAAAATTCCTTGGACAGGACAGAGGGATTTTGACTCTGTATTTAAGCCAGACAGTATTTGTGTTGTGAGTGTTTGATGGACAGTGTAGATGGAGCTTTACTCTGAAACACTGGAATTCAGTCTCAGGGCTGATTTAATCAAAATGCTTCAGAATAATAATTGATATTGTACATCTCGTGTGTGTCTCAGTGACAGCTGTGAAAAATGTACAGCACAATCTCATCCTGTTTCTGTGTCTCTCTCTCTCTCTGAAATTAGCTGGTTCATTTCCTAAATTACCACCTTTCAAAAGGGCTCCATTGCCTGTGAAGCAGTTTGTGATACACAAAGGTTATGAAAAGTGCTTTAGAAATATCTGTCCCCAAGCTGCTGTGAGGATGTTCAGAGTCAGTGTGTGACTTGGGTCACACACAGGCCAGATACACCTCTCCAAGTTAAAGGTGGAGAATGGATCTCGCTCCATTTGAAAGATGAATTGACCCAGTCTGTCTGAGTTTGAGTATCTGTTTTTCTGTACACGTGTGTGTGTGTTGAGGGGGGGGGGGGTTATGTGTGGCATTCTTTACGCGGCACTGGAAGTTACACGGTAGCACAGTGGGTAGCACTGCGGCCTCACAGCTCCAGAGCCCCAGGTTCGAATCCCGGCTTGGGTCACAGTCTGTGCGGAGTCTGCACGTTCTCCGCTTGTCCGCGTGGGTTTCTCCCGGGTGCTCCGGTTTCCCCCCTGACGTCCCGAAGGACGTGCTGTTTGGTGAATTGGACATTATGTATTCACCCTCTGTGTACCCGAACAGGCGCCAGAGTTTGGAGACTAGGGACTTTTCTCAGTAACTTCATTGCAGTGTGTGACTGTGTGTCTGTGTGTGTCTGTGTGTGTGTGTGTGTGTGTGCCTGTGTGTGTGCCTGTGTGTGTGTATGCCTGTGTGTGCGTGTGTGTGTGTGCCTGTGTGTGTGCCTGTGTGTGTGTATGCCTGTGTGTGTGTGTGTGTGTGTGTGTGTGCCTGTGTGTGTGTGTGTGTGTGTGTCTGTGTGTGTGTGTGTCTGTGTGTGTCTGTGTGTCTCAGTTTGACTTTGTTGAGTACTGATTGAAGATAATGAGATAGAAAGGTTGATAGAAAGTTTGGCAGCATTGTAGGTGTAAACAATAATGACAGAGACAGTGTGAACCCTGAAGAGAGCGCCATACCTAGGCCCACTCCCCTACCCCGTCGCTGTCACCCCACCTAACCTGAACATCTTTAGATGCTGTGGGCAATTTGGATTGATCACGGCCAACCCACCTAACCTGCACGTCTTTGGGCGGTGGGAGGAAACCGGAGCACCCGGAGGAAACCCACGCAGACACGGGGAGGACGTCCAGACTCCGCACAGACAGTGACCCAAGCCGGGAATCGAACCTGGGACCCTGTAGCTGTGAGGCAGCAGTGCTAACCACTGTTCAGTCCCGGCTCTGGGTCACTGTCCGTGTGGAGTTTGCACGTTCTCCCCGTGTTAGCCTGGGTTTCAACCCCACAACCCAAAGATGTGCAGGGCAGGTGGACTGGCCACATTAAGTTGCCCCTGAATTGGAAAAACTGAACTGGGCTCTGAATTTATTGAAAAAATATTTTTATTGCCATTTCCACAATTCTGTGCATTGCGGCTTGTTTACATTTCTCAGAGAGTGAAAAGGCTTTCTCTTACGTTTCTATCGTTACAAACTGTTGCCGTTCAGTTCGGCGTGTCTGCCCCCCCCCCCCAACCCCCCTTTCCCTAACCCTTCCCCTCTCTCCCCCGCAGACCCTCCGTGATGCCCTTCCTGGCCGACCTGGTGTGTGACCCCCTGCTCCTTGTTTACCCCCTTACCCCCCCTTTCTTTTCTCCCTCCATCGGTTTCAGCCGTGTTCTTTCAGTGGATTGGGGGGGGGGGGGGTCTCCCCTCTCCATCCCTCTCGGTGGGGGGGGGGGTTCCCCCCACTCCACAACTCTCGGTGGGGGGGATTCCCCCCTCCATCTCTCTCGGTGTGGGGGGATTCGCCCTCTCCATCTCTCTCGGTGTGGGGGGATTCCCCCCCTCCATCTCTCTCGGTGTGGGGGATTCCCCCCCTCCATCTCTCTCGGTGGTGGGGGGGGGGGGTTTCCCCTCTCCATCTCTCTCGGTGGGGGGGGGGGTTCCCCCACTCCATCTCTCTCGGTGGGGTGGGGGTTCCCCCCTCTCCATCCCTCTCAGTGGGGGGTCCCCCCTCTCCATCCCTCTCGGTGGGGGGGGGGGTTCCCCCCACTCCACAACTCTCGGTGGGGGGGGGATTTACCCCTCCATCTCTCTCGGTGTGGGGGGATTCGCCCTATCCATCTCTCTCGGTGTGGGGGGATTCCCCCCCTCCATCTCTCTCGGTGGTGGGGGGGTTTCCCCTCTCCATCTCTCTCGGTGGGGGGGGGGGTTCCCCCACTCCATCTCTCTCGGTGGGGTGGGGGTTCCCCCCTCTCCATCCCTCTCGGTGGGGTGGTCCCCCCTCTCCATCTCTCTCGGTGGGGGGGCCCCCCGTCTCCATCACTCTCGGTGGGGAGGTGGCTGTTCCCCCCTCTCCATCTCTCTCATAGAACATTACAACGCAGTACAGGCCCTTCGGCCCTCGATGTTGCGCCGACCTGTGAAACCACTCTGAAGCTCATCTACACTATTCCCTTCTCGTCCATATGTCTATCCAATGACCATTTGAATGCCCTTAGTGTTGGCGTGTCCACTACTGTTGCAGACAGAGCATTCCACGCCCTTACTACTCTCTGAGTAAAGAACCTACCTCTGACATCTGTCTTATATCTATCTCCCCTCAATCTAAAGCTATGTCCCCTCGTGCTAGACATCACCATCCGAGGAAAAAGGCGCTCACTATCCACCCTATCCAATCCTCTGATCACCTTGTATGCCTCAATTAAGTCACCTCTTAACTTTCTTCTCTCTAACGAAAACAGCCTCAAGTCCCTCAGCCTTTCCTCATAAGATCTTCCCTCCATAACCAGGCAACATTCTGGTCAATCTCCTCTGCACCCTTTCCAATGCTTCCACATCCTTCCTATAATGCGGCGACCAGAATTGCACGCAATACTCCAAATGCGGCCGCACCAGAGTTTTGAACAGCTGCAACATGACCTCATGGCTCCGAAATTCAGACACTCTACCAATAAAAGCTAACACACCGTACACCTTCTTAACAACCCTCTCAACCTGAGTGGCAACTTTCAGGGATCTATGTACATGGACACCGAGATCTCTCTGCTCATCCACACTGCCAAGAATCTTACCATTAGCCCAGTACGTTGTCATCCTGTTATTCCTTCCTAAATGAATCACCTCACATTTTTCTGCATTAAACTCCATTTGCCCCCTCTCAGCCCAGCGCTGCAGCTTATCTATGTCCCTCTGTAACTTGTAACATCCTTCCGCACTGTCCACAACTCCACCGACTTTAGTGTCATCTGCAAATTTACTCACCCATCCTTCTGCGCCCTCCTCCAGGTCATTTATAAAAATGACAAACAGCAGTGGCCCCAATACTGATCCTTGTGGTACACCACTAGTAACTGGACTCCAGTCTGAACACTTCCCATCGACCACCACCCTTTGTCTTCTTCCAGCTAGCCAATTTCTGATCCAAACTGCTAAATCTTTCTGAATCCCATGCTTCCGTATTTTCTGCAGTCGCCTACCGTGGGGAACCTTGTCAAACGCGTTACTGAAATCCATATACACCACATCAACTGCTTTACCCTCATCCACCTGTTTCTCACCTTCTCAAAGAACTCTATATGGTTTGTGAGGCACAACCTACCCTTCACAAAACCGTGTTGACTATGTCTAATCAAATTATTCCTTTCCAGATGATTATACACCCTATCTCTTAAAAACCTTTCCAAGATTTTGCCCACAACAGAAGTAAGGCTCACTGGTCTATATTTACCGGGGTTGTCTCTACTCCCCTTCTTGAACAAGGGGACAACATTTGCCAGAGAATCCTAGGATAAATCCCCTCCGGCCCAGGGGACTTGTCTATTTTCACCCTTTCCAGAATTGCTAACACCTCCTCCTTATGAACCTCAAGTCCTTCTAGTCGAGTAGCCTGAATCTCAGTATTCTCCTCGTCAACATTGTCTTTTTCCTGTGTGAATAGTGATGAAAAATATTCGTATAGCACCTCTCTTATCTCCACGGACTCCAAGCACAACTTCCCACTCCTGTCCTTGACTGGCCCTACTCTTACCCTAGTCATTCTTTTATTCCTGACATATCTATAGAAAGCTTTAGGGTTATCCTTGATC
The DNA here is from genome assembly GCF_047496885.1 of Scyliorhinus torazame. NCBI lineage: Eukaryota > Metazoa > Chordata > Chondrichthyes > Carcharhiniformes > Scyliorhinidae > Scyliorhinus > Scyliorhinus torazame. The sequence continues at coordinate 98,099 of NW_027307919.1, read as the reverse complement.
CTACCTTCCAAAGTCTTCTCATGTCCCCTTCTGGCTCTTCTTAGCTCTCTCTTTAGGTCCTTCCTAGCTAACTTGTAACTCTCGAGCGCCCTTACTGAACCTTCATGTCTCATCTTTACATAAGCCTCTTTCCTTCTTCCTCTAGACAAGTGTTTCAACTGCCTTAGTAAACCACGGTTCCCTTGCTCGACCACTTCCTCCCTCCTGACAGGTACATACTTATCAAGGACACGCAGTAGCTGTTCTTTGAATAAGCTCCACATTTCCATTGTGCACATCCCCTGCAGTTTTCCTCTCCGTCTCGGTGGGGGGGGGGGGGAAGGGTCCCCCCTCTCCATCTCTCTGGGTGGGTGGGGTGTTCCCGCCTCTCCATCTCTCTCGGTGGGGGAGTCCCCCCTCTCCATCTCTCTCTTTGGGGGTATCCCCCCTCTCCATCTCTCTCGGTGGGGGCAAAGTTCCCCCCTCTCCATCTCTCTCGGTGGAGGGGAGACCCCCTCTCCATCTCTCTCGGCGGGGGGGGGGGGTCCACCCTCTCCATCTCTCTCGGTGGAGGGGGAGTTCCCCCCTCTCCATCTCTCTCGGTGGGTGTGGGGGTTCTCGCCTCTCCATCTCTCTCGGTGGGGGGGTCCCCCTCTCCATCTCTCTCGCTGGGGGAGTCCCCCCTCTCCATCTCTCTCGGTGGGGGGTCCCCCCTCTCCATCTCTCTCGGTGGTGGGGGGGGGCTTCCTCTCCTTCTCTCTCAGCGGGGGGGGGGGTCCACCCTCTCCATCTCTCTCGGTGGAGGGGGAGTTCTCCCCTCTCCATCTCTCTCGGTTGGGGCAGGACTCCCCCTCTCCATCTCTCTCGGTGGGGGCAAAGTTCCCCCCTCTCCATCTCTCTCGGTGGAGGGGGGACCCCCTCTCCATCTCTCTCGGCGGGGGGGGGGCACCCTCTCCATCTCTCTCGGTGGAGGGGGAGTTCCCCCCTCTCCATCTCTCTCGGTGGGTGTGGGGGTTCCCGCCTCTCCATCTCTCTCGGTGGGGGGGTCCCCCCTCTCCATCTCTCTCGGTGGTGGGGGGGTCGCCCTCTCCTTCTCTCTCAGCGGGGGGGGGGGGGGTCCACCCTCTCCATCTCTCTCGGTGGAGGGGGAGTTCTCCCCTCTCCATCTCTCTCGGTGGGGGCAGGGCTCCCCTCTCTATCTCTCTCGGCGGGGGAGAGCGGGTCCACCCTCTCCATCTCTCTCGGTGAAGGGGGATTTCCCCCCTCTCCATCTCTCCCGGTGGGGGGGGGGGTTCCACCCTCTCCATCTCTCTCTCGGTGGGGGGGGTTCCCCTTCTCCATCTCGCTTTGTGGGGGGGGGGTCTCCTTCTCCATATCTCTCGGTGGGGGAGGGGGGGGTTCCACCAACTCCATCTCTCTGTGGGGGGAGGGGGGTACCCCTTCTTCATCTCGCTCGGTGGGGGGGGGTCCTCTTCTCCATCTCTCTCGGTGGGGGAGGGGGTTCCCCTTCTCCATCTCTCTCGGTGGGGGGAGGCTGTTCTCCCCTCTCCATCTCTCTCGGTCTCTTCGTCTCTCCGTCTCTCTCTAGGACTCTGCCAAAACAAAATCCACAACCAGCAGTCGGCCATTAGTATGTCAGTTCACAATGGCCATTGTATGTCAGTTCACGGTGACCATTTTATGTCGGTTCACGGGAGCCATTTTATGTCAGTTCACAACAGCCATTTTATGTCAGTTAACAATGGACAGTTCATGTCAGGTCGCAATGGCCATTTTGTGTCAGTTCACAATGGACAGTTAATGTCAGTTCACGGGGGCCATTTTGTGTCAGGTCGCAATGGCCATTGTATGTCAGTTCAGAATGGCCATTTTATGTCAGTTCACGGTAGCCATTGTATGTCAGTTCACATTGGCCATTTATGTCAGTTCACAATGGCCATTTTATGTCAGTTGACATTGGCCATTTTATGTCAGTTCACGGGGGCCATTTTATGTCAGTTCACGGTGGCCATTGTATGTCAGTTCACATTGGCCATTTTATGTCAGTTCACAGTGGCCATTTTATGTCTGTTCACAATGGCCATTTTATGTCAGTTCACAATGGCCATTTTATGTCAGTTCACAATGGCCATTTTATGTCAGTGAACGGTGGCCATTGTATGTCAGTTCACAATGGCCATTTTATGTCAATTTGCAATGGACATTTTTTGTCAGTTCACAATGGCCATTTTATGTCAGTTTGCAATGGCCATTTTATCTCAGTTGCGGTGGCCAGTTCATGTCGGTTCACGGGGGCCATTTTATGTCAGTTCACGGTGGCCATTTTATGTCAGTTCATGGGGGCCATTTTATGTCAGTTCATGGTGGCCATTGTATGTCAGTTCACAATGGCCATTGTATGTCAGTTCACAATGGCCATTTTATGTCAGTTTGCAATGGCCATTTTTTCTCAGTTGACGGTAGCCATTTTGTGTCAGTTCACGGTGGCCATTGTATGTCAGTTTACAATGGCCATTGCATGTCAGTTCACAATGACCATTTTGTGTCAGTTTGCAATGGCCATTTTATCTCAGTTGCGGTGGCCAGTTCTTGTCGGTTCACGGGGACCATTTTATGTCAGTTCACGGTGGCCATTTTATATCAGTTCACGGGGGCCAGTTATGTCAGTTCACGGTGGCTATGGTATGTCAGTTCACAATGGCCATTTTATGTCAGTTCACGGTGGCCATTTTATCTCAGTTCACAGTGGCCATTTTATGTCAGTTCACGGGGGCCATTTTATTCAGTCGATGGGTGCCATTTTATGTCAGGACACGGTGGCCATTTTATGTCAGTTCACGGTGGTCATTTTATGTCGGTTGACGGGGGCCTTTTTATGTCTGCTCGCAATGGCCATTTTATGTCAGTTCACGGCGGCCATTGTATGTCAGTTCACGGCAGCCATTTTATGTCAGTTCACGGTGTCCACTGTATGTCAGTTCACAATGGCCATTTTATGTCAGTTCACAATGACCATTTTATGTCAGTTCACGGTGGCCATTGTATGTCAGTTCACAATGGCCATTGTATGTCAGTTCACAGTGGACATTTTATGTCAGTTCAAGGTGGCCATTGTATGTCAGTTCACAATGGCCATTTTATGACTGTTCACATTGGCCATTTTATGTCAGTTCAAGGGGGCCATTGTATGTCAGTTCACAATGGACAGTTTATGTCAGTTCACGGGGGCCATTTTATGTCAGTTCACGGGTGCCTTTTTATGTCAGGTCGCAATGGCCATTTTATGTCAGTTCACGGCGGCCATTGTATATCAGTTCACAGTGGCCATTTTATTTCAGTTCACAGTGGCCATTTTATGTCAGTTCACAATGGCCATTTCATGTCAGTTCATGGGGGCCATTGTATGTCAGTTCAGAATGGACAGTTTATATCAGTTCACGGGGGCCTTTTTATGTCAGGTCGCAATGGCCATTTTATGTCAGTTCACAATGGCCATTTTATGTCTGCTCACATTGGCCATTTTATGTCAGTTCAAGGGGGCCATTGTATGTCAGTTCACAATGGACAGTTTATGTCAGTTCAAGGGGGCTGTTTTATGTCAGGTCGCAATGGCCATTTTATGTCAGTTCACGGGGGCCATTGTATGTCAGTTCACAATGGCCATTGTATGTCAGTTCACAATGGCCGTTTTATGTCAGTTCACGGTGGCCATTGTATATCTGTTCACAATGCCATTTTATGTCAGTTCACGGGGTCCATTTTATGTCAGTACACGGTGGCCATTTTATGTCTGTTCACAATGGTCATTTTATGTCAGTTCACGGTGGCCATTGTATGTCAGTTCACAGTGGACATTTTATGTCAGTTCACGGTGGCCATTGTATGTCAGTTCACGGTGGTCATTTTATGTCTGTTCACAATGGCCATTTTATGTCAGTTCATGGTGGCCATTGTATGTCAGTTCACAATGGCCATTGTATGTCAGTTCAAAGTGGACATTTTATGTCAGTTCATGGTGGCCATTTTATGTCAGTTCACAATGGTCATTGTATGTCAGTTCGCAATGGCCATTTTATGTCAGTTCACAATGGCCATTTTATGTCAGTTCATGGTGGCCATTGTATGCCAGTTCACAATGGCCACTGTATGTCAGTTCACAATGGCCATTGTATGTCAGTTCACAATGGCCATGTTATGTCAGTTTGCAATGGCCATTTTATCTCAGTTGCGGTGACCATTTAATGTCAGTTCATGGCAGCCATTTTATGTCAGTTCACGGTGGTCATTTTATATTGGTTGAAGGGGAGCATTTTATGTCAGCTCGCAATGGCCATTTTATGTCAGTTCACGGTGGCCATGTTATGTCAGTTCACGTTGGCCATTTTATGTCAGTTCACGGCAGCCATTTTATATCAGTTCACGGTGGCCATTTTATGTCAGTTCACAATGGACAGGTTATGTCAGTTCAGAGCCATCCCACAGCCAGCACTGCCTGTGCTCCACCGACACAGCCATCACTGTCAGTGCTCCACCCACACAGCCAGCACTGTCAGTGCTCCCCCCACACAGCCAGCACTGTCAGTGCTCCACCCACACAGCCATCACTGCCAGTGCCTCGTCACAACAGCCAGCAATGTCAGTGCTCCCACCACACAGCCAGCACTGTCAGTGCTCCCCCACACAGCCAGCACTGTCAGTGCTCCCAACACACAGCCAGCACTGTCAGTTCTCCCCCACACAGCCAGCACTGTCAGTGCTCCCCCACACGGCCAGCACTGTCAGTGCTGCCCCCACTCGGCGAGCACTGTCAGTGCTCCCACCACACAGCCAGCACTGATAGGGCTCCCCCACACAGCCAGCACTGTCAGTGCTCCCCCACACATAGCCAGCACTGTCAGTGCTCCACCACACAGCCAACACTGCCAGTGCTCCCCACACAGCCAGCAATGTCAGTGCTCCCCCCACACAGCCAGCACTGTCAGTGCTCCCACCACACAGCCAGCACTGTCAGTGCTCCCTCCACACAGCCAGCACTGTCAGTGCTCCCCCACACATCCAGCACTGTCAGTATTCCCCCCACACAGCCAGCACTGTCAGTGCTCCCCCCACAGCCAACACTGTCAGTGCTCCCCCACACAGCCAGCACTGTCAGAGCTCCCCCACACAGCCAGCACTGTCAGTGCTCCCACCACACAGCCAGCACTGTCAGTGCTCCCACCACACAGCCAGCACTGTCAGTGCTCCCCCACACAGCCAGCACTGTCAGTGCTCCCCCACACAGCCAGCACAGCCAGTGCTACCCCACACAGCCAGAACTGTCAGTGATCCCCCCACACAACCAGCACTGTCAGTGCTCCCCCACCCAGACAGCACTGTCAGTGCTCCCCCCACACAGTCAGTACTGCCAGTGCGCCCCCTACACAGCCAGCACTGTCAGTGCTCCCCTCACACAGCCAGCACTGTCAGTGCTCCCACCACACAGCCAGCACTGTCAGTGTTCCCCACGCCCCAGACCCAGCTCCTGATTGGCTGAGAGGCTGTCAGTCAGCGCCAGGAGATACTGATAGGCTGAGAGACTGTCAGTCAGCGGCTGGAACTCCTGATTGGCTGAGGGGCTTTCAGTCAGTTTTATTTTCTCATTAATTTAATAATTGATGCAACCGGATATTTCACCTCGATCTTGATCTGCTCCCTGAAACTGGACTGAGTCACCACATAAATAAATGTGCTCCCACCGCACAGCCAGCACTGTCAGTGCTCCCCACACAGCCAGCTCTGTCGGTGCTCCCCCCACACAGCCAGCACTGCCAGTGCTCCCACCACACAGCCAGCACTGCCCGTGCTCCCACCACACAGCCAGCACTGTCAGTGCTCCCACCACACAGCCAGCACTGTCAGTGCTCCCCCACACAGCCAGCCCTTCCAGTGATCCCCCCCCCACACAGCCAGCACTGTCAGTGCTCCCCCACACAGCCAGCACTGTCAGTGCTCACCCCACACAGCCAGCACTGTCAGTGCTCCCAACACACAGCCAGCACTGTCAGTGCTCCCCCCACACAGCCAGCACTGCCAGTGCTCCCACCACACAGCCGGCACTGCCAGTGCTCCCATCACACAGCAAGCACTGCCAGTGCTCCACCAACACAGCCAGCACTGTCAGTGCTCCGAACACACAGCCAGCACTGTCAGTGCTCCCACCACACTGCCAGCACTGTCAGTGCTCCCACCACACAGCCAGCACTGTCAGTGCTCCCACCCCACAGCCAGCACTGTCAGTGCTCACCCCACACAGCCAGCACTGTGAGTGCTCCCCACACTGCCAGCACTGTCAATGCTTCCCGCACACAGCAAGCACTGTCAGTGCTCCCCCCACAGCCAGCACTGTCAGTGCTCCCCCACACAGCCAGCACTGTCAGTGCTCCCACCACACAGCCAGCACTGTCAGTGCTCACCCCACACAGCCAGCACTGTCAGTGCTCCGCCATACAGCCAGCAATGTCAGTACCCCCCCACACAGCCAGCACTGTCAGTGCTCCCACCACACAGCCAGCACTGTCAGTGCTCCCACGACACAACCAGCACTGTCAGTGCTCCCCCGCACAGCCAGCACTGTCAGTGCTCCCCCACACAGCTTGCACTGTCACTGATCCCCCCACACAGCCAGCACTGTCAGTGCTCCCCCACACAGCCAGCACTGTCAGTTCTCCCACCACACAGCCAGCACTGTCAGTGCTCCCCCCCCCACACCCAGCACTGTCAGTGCTCCCCCCACACAGCCAGCACTGTCAGTGCTCCGCCACACAGCCAGCACTGTCAGAGCTCCCCCACACAGCCAGCACTGTCAGTGCTCCCACCACACAGCCAGCACTGTCAGTGCTCCCACCACACAGCCAGCACTGTCAGTGCTCCCCCACACAGCCAGCACTGTCAGTGCTCCCCCACACAGCCAGCACTGCCAGTGCTCCCCCCACACAGCCAGTACTGTCAGTGATCCCCCACACAACCAGCACTGTCGGTGCTCCCCCCACCCAGCCAGCACTGTCAGTGCTCCCCCACACAGCCAGCACTGCCAGTGCTCCCCTACACAGCCAGCACTGTCAGTGCTCCCCTCACACAGCCAGCACTGTCAGTGCTCCCCCACAGAGCCAGCACTGTCAGTCCTCCACCCATACAGCTAGCCCTGTCAGTGCTCCCACCACACAACCAGCACTGTCAGAGCTCCACCACACAGCCAGCACTGTCAGTGCTCCCACCACAAATCCAGCACTGTCAGTGCCCCCCCCCCCCCCACACACAGCCAGCACTGTCAGTGCTCCCCTCACACAGCCAGCACTGCCCGTGCTCCCCTACACAGCCAGCACTGTCAGTGCTTCCCGCACACAGCCAGCACTGTCACTGCTCCCCCACAGAGCCAGCACTGTCAGAGTTCGCCCCACACAGCCAGCACTGTCAGTCCTCCCCACACACAGCCAGCACTGTTAGTGCTCCCACCACACAGCCAGCACTGTCAGTGCTCCCCACACAGCCAGCGCTGTCAGTGCTCCCCCACACAGCCAGCACTGCCAGTGCTCCCACCACACAGCCAGCACTGCCCGTGCTCCCTCCACACAGCCAGCACTGTCAGTGCTCCCACCACACAGCCAGCACTGTCAGTGCTCACCCCACACAGCCAGCACTGTCAGTGCTCCCCCCACACAGCCAGCACTGTCAGTGCTCCCCCACACAGCCAGCACTGTCAGTGCTCCCCGCACACAGCCAGCACTGTCAGTGCTCCCCCACAGCCAGCACTGTCAGTGCTCCCCCACACAGCCAGCACTGTCAGTGCTCCCACCACACAGCCAGCACTGTCATTGCTCACCCCACACAGCCAGCACTGTCAGTGCTCCCCCCACACAGCCTGCACTGTCAGTTCTCCCACCACACAGCCAGCACTGTCAGTGCTCCCCCCACACAGCCAGCACAGTCAGTGCTCCCCCACACAGCCAGCACTGTCAGTGCTCCCCCACAGAGCCAGCACTGTCAGTGCTCCCCACACAGTCAGCACTGTCAGTGCTCCCCCACACAGCCAGCACTGTCAGTGCTCCCCCACAGAGCCAGCACTGTCAGTGTTCCCACCACGCAGCCAGTACTGTCAGTGCTCCCCACACAGCCACCACTGTCAGTGCTCCCACCACACAGCCAGCACTGTCAGTGCTCCCCGACACAGCCAGCACTGTCATTGCTCCCCGCACACAGCCAGCACTGTCAGTGCTCCCCGCACACAGCCAGCACTGTAAGTGCTCCCCCACAGCCAGCACTGTCAGTGCTCCCCCCACACAGCAGCACTGTCAGTGCTCCCACCACACAGCCAGCACTGTCAGTGCTCACCCCACACAGCCAACACTGTCAGTGCTCCCCCCACACAGCCAGCACTGTCAGTGCTCCCCCACACAGCCTGCACTGCCAGTTCTCCCACCACACAGCCAGCACTGTCAGTGCTCCCCCCACACAGCCAGCACAGTCAGTGCTCCCCCACACAGCCAGCACTGTCAGTTCTCCCCCACAGAGCCAGCACTGTCAGTGCTCCCCACACAGCCAGCACTGTCAGTGCTCTTCCACATAGCCAGCACTGTCAGTGCTCCCCACAGAGCCAGCACTGTCAGTGTTCCCACCACGCAGCCAGCACTGTCAGTGCTCCCCACACAGCCACCACTGTCAGTGCTCACACCACACAGCCAGCACTGTCAGTGCTCCCACCACACTGCCAGCACTGTCAGCGCTCCCCCACACAGCCAGCACTGTCAGTGCTCCCACCACACAGCCAGCACTAACAGTGCTCCCACCACACAGCCAGCACTGTCAGCGCTCCCCCACACAGCCAGCACTGTCAGTGCTCCCCCACACAGCCAGCACTGTCAGTGCTCCCACCACACAGCCAGCACTGTCATTGCTCACCCCACACAGCCAGCACTGTCAGTGCTCCCCCCACACAGCCAGCACTGCCGGTGCTCCCCCACACAGCCAGCACTGTCAGTGCTCCCACAACACAACCAGCACTGTCAGTGCTCCCCCACACAGCCTGCACTGTCAGTTCTCCCACCACACAGCCAGCACTGTCAGTGCTCCCCCCACACAGCCAGCACAGTCAGTGCTCCCCCACACAGCCAGCACTGTCAGTGCTCCCCCACAGAGCCAGCACTGTCAGTGCTCCCCACACAGTCAGCACTGTCAGTGCTCCCCCACACAGCCAGCACTGTCAGTGCTCCCCCACAGAGCCAGCACTGTCAGTGTTCCCACCACGCAGCCAGTACTGTCAGTGCTCCCCACACAGCCACCACTGTCAGTGCTCCCACCACACAGCCAGCACTGTCAGTGCTCCCCGACACAGCCAGCACTGTCAGTGCTCCCCGCACACAGCCAGCACTGTCAGTGCTCCCACCACACAGCCAGCACTGTCAGTGCTCCCCCCACACAGCCAGCACTGTCAGTGCTCCCCCCGCATAGCCAGCACTGCCAGTGCTCACCCCACACAGCCAGCACTGTCAGTGCTCCCACCACACAGCCAGCACTGTCAGTGCTCACCCCACACAGCCAGCACTGTCAGTGCTCCCCCCACACAGCCAGCACTGTCAGTGCTCCCCACACAGCCAGCACTGTCAGTGCTCCCCGCACACAGCCAGCACTGTCAGTGCTCCCCCACAGCCAGCACTGTCAGTGCTCCCCCCACACAGCCAGCACTGTCAGTGCTCCCACCACACAGCCAGCACTGTCAGTGCTCACCCCACACAGCCAACACTGTCAGTGCTCCCCCCACACAGCCAGCACTGTCAGTGCTCCCCCACACAGCCAGCACTGTCAGTGCTCCCACCACACAACCAGCACTGTCAGTGCTCCCCCACACAGCCTGCACTGCCAGTTCTCCCACCACACAGCCAGCACTGTCAGTGCTCCCCCCACACAGCCAGCACAGTCAGTGCTCCCCCACACAGCCAGCACTGTCAGTGCTCCCCCACAGAGCCAGCACTGTCAGTGCTCCCCACACAGCCAGCACTGTCAGTGCTCTTCCACATAGCCAGCACTGTCAGTGCTCCCCACAGAGCCAGCACTGTCAGTGTTCCCACCACGCAGCCAGCACTGTCAGTGCTCCCCACACAGCCACCACTGTCAGTGCTCACACCACACAGCCAGCACTGTCAGTGCTCCCACCACACTGCCAGCACTGTCAGCGCTCCCCCACACAGCCAGCACTGTCAGTGCTCCCACCACACAGCCAGCACTAACAGTGCTCCCACCACACAGCCAGCACTGTCAGCGCTCCCCCACACAGCCAGCACTGTCAGTGCTCCCCCACACAGCCAGCACTGTCAGTGCTCCCACCACACAGCCAGCACTGTCATTGCTCACCCCACACAGCCAGCACTGTCAGTGCTCCCCCCACACAGCCAGCACTGCCGGTGCTCCCCCACACAGCCAGCACTGTCAGTGCTCCCACCACACAACCAGCACTGTCAGTGCTCCCCCACACAGCCTGCACTGTCAGTTCTCCCACCACACAGCCAGCACTGTCAGTGCTCCCCCCACACAGCCAGCACAGTCAGTGCTCCCCCACACAGCCAGCACTGTCAGTGCTCCCCCACAGAGCCAGCACTGTCAGTGCTCCCCACACAGTCAGCACTGTCAGTGCTCCCCCACACAGCCAGCACTGTCAGTGCTCCCCCACAGAGCCAGCACTGTCAGTGTTCCCACCACGCAGCCAGTACTGTCAGTGCTCCCCACACAGCCACCACTGTCAGTGCTCCCACCACACAGCCAGCACTGTCAGTGCTCCCCGACACAGCCAGCACTGTCAGTGCTCCCCGCACACAGCCAGCACTGTCAGTGCTCCCACCACACAGCCAGCACTGTCAGTGCTCCCCCCACACAGCCAGCACTGTCAGTGCTCCCCCCGCACAGCCAGCACTGTCAGTGCTCACCCCACACAGCCAGCACTGTCAGTGCTCCCACCACACAGCCAGCACTGTCAGTGCTCACCCCACACAGCCAGCACTGTCAGTGCTCCCCCCACACAGCCAGCACTGTCAGTGCTCCCCACACAGCCAGCACTGTCAGTGCTCCCCGCACACAGCCAGCACTGTCAGTGCTCCCCCACAGCCAGCACTGTCAGTGCTCCCCCCACACAGCCAGCACTGTCAGTGCTCCCACCACACAGCCAGCACTGTCAGTGCTCACCCCACACAGCCAACACTGTCAGTGCTCCCCCCACACAGCCAGCACTGTCAGTGCTCCCCCACACAGCCAGCACTGTCAGTGCTCCCACCACACAACCAGCACTGTCAGTGCTCCCCCACACAGCCTGCACTGCCAGTTCTCCCACCACACAGCCAGCACTGTCAGTGCTCCCCCCACACAGCCAGCACAGTCAGTGCTCCCCCACACAGCCAGCACTGTCAGTGCTCCCCCACAGAGCCAGCACTGTCAGTGCTCCCCACACAGCCAGCACTGTCAGTGCTCTTCCACATAGCCAGCACTGTCAGTGCTCCCCCACAGCCAGCACTGTCAGTGCTCCCCCCACACAGCCAGCACTGTCAGTGCTCCCACCACACAGCCAGCACTGTCAGTGCTCACCCCACACAGCCAACACTGTCAGTGCTCCCCCCACACAGCCAGCACTGTCAGTGCTCCCCCACACAGCCAGCACTGTCAGTGCTCCCACCACACAACCAGCACTGTCAGTGCTCCCCCACACAGCCTGCACTGCCAGTTCTCCCACCACACAGCCAGCACTGTCAGTGCTCCCCCCACACAGCCAGCACAGTCAGTGCTCCCCCACACAGCCAGCACTGTCAGTTCTCCCCCACAGAGCCAGCACTGTCAGTGCTCCCCACACAGCCAGCACTGTCAGTGCTCTTCCACATAGCCAGCACTGTCAGTGCTCCCCCACAGAGCCAGCACTGTCAGTGTTCCCACCACGCAGCCAGCACTGTCAGTGCTCCCCACACAGCCACCACTGTCAGTGCTCCCACCACACAGCCAGCACTGTCAGTGCTCCCACCACACTGCCAGCACTGTCAGCGCTCCCCCACACAGCCAGCACTGTCAGTGCTCCCACCACACAGCCAGCACTAACAGTGCTCCCACCACACAGCCAGCACTGTCAGCGCTCCCCCACACAGCCAGCACTGTCAGTGCTCCCCCACACAGCCAGCACTGTCAGTGCTCCCACCACACAGCCAGCACTGTCATTGCTCACCCCACACAGCCAGCACTGTCAGTGCTCCCCCCACACAGCCAGCACTGCCGGTGCTCCCCCACACAGCCAGCACTGTCAGTGCTCCCACCACACAACCAGCACTGTCAGTGCTCCCCCACACAGCCTGCACTGTCAGTTCTCCCACCACACAGCCAGCACTGTCAGTGCTCCCCCCACACAGCCAGCACAGTCAGTGCTCCCCCACACAGCCAGCACTGTCAGTGCTCCCCCACAGAGCCAGCACTGTCAGTGCTCCCCACACAGTCAGCACTGTCAGTGCTCCCCCACACAGCCAGCACTGTCAGTGCTCCCCCACAGAGCCAGCACTGTCAGTGTTCCCACCACACAGCCAGCACTGTCAGTGCTCCCCGCACAGCCACCACTGTCAGTGCTCCCACCACACAGCCAGCACTGTCAGTGCTCCCCGACACAGCCAGCACTGTCAGTGCTCCCCGCACACAGCCAGCACTGTCAGTGCTCCCACCACACAGCCAGCACTGTCAGTGCTCCCCCCACACAGCCAGCACTGTCAGTGCTCCCCCCGCACAGCCAGCACTGTCAGTGCTCACCCCACACAGCCAGCACTGTCAGTGCTCCCACCACACAGCCAGCACTGTCAGTGCTCACCCCACACAGCCAGCACTGTCAGTGCTCCCCCCACACAGCCAGCACTGTCAGTGCTCCCCACACAGCCAGCACTGTCAGTGCTCCCCGCACACAGCCAGCACTGTCAGTGCTCCCCCACAGCCAGCACTGTCAGTGCTCCCCCCACACAGCCAGCACTGTCAGTGCTCCCACCACACAGCCAGCACTGTCAGTGCTCACCCCACACAGCCAACACTGTCAGTGCTCCCCCCACACAGCCAGCACTGTCAGTGCTCCCCCACACAGCCAGCACTTTCAGTGCTCCCACCACACAACCAGCACTGTCAGTGCTCCCCCACACAGCCTGCACTGCCAGTTCTCCCACCACACAGCCAGCACTGTCAGTGCTCCCCCCACACAGCCAGCACAGTCAGTGCTCCCCCACACAGCCAGCACTGTCAGTGCTCCCCCACAGAGCCAGCACTGTCAGTGCTCCCCACACAGCCAGCACTGTCAGTGCTCTTCCACATAGCCAGCACTGTCAGTGCTCCCCCACAGAGCCAGCACTGTCAGTGTTCCCACCACGCAGCCAGCACTGTCAGTGCTCCCCACACAGCCACCACTGTCAGTGCTCCCACCACACAGCCAGCACTGTCAGTGCTCCCACCACACTGCCAGCACTGTCAGCGCTCCCCCACACAGCCAGCACTGTCAGTGCTCCCACCACACAGCCAGCACTAACAGTGCTCCCACCACACAGCCAGCACTGTCAGCGCTCCCCCACACAGCCAGCACTGTCAGTGCTCCCCCACACAGCCAGCACTGTCAGTGCTCCCACCACACAGCCAGCACTGTCAGTGTTCCCCACGCCCCAGACCCAGCTCCTGATTGGCTGAGAGGCTGTCAGTCAGCGCCAGGAGATACTGATAGGCTGAGAGACTGTCAGTCAGCGGCTGGAGCTCCTGATTGGCTGAGAGACAGTCAGTCAGCGGTTGGAACTCCTGATTGGCTGAGGGGCTTTCAGTCAGTTTTATTTTCTCATTAATTTAATAATTGATGCAACCGGATATTTCACCGCGATCTTGATCTGCTCCCTGAACCTGGACTGAATCACCACATAAATAAATGTGCTCCCACCGCACAGCCAGCACTGTCAGTGCTCCCCACACAGCCAGCACTGTCAGTGCTCCCCCCACACAGCCAGCACTGCCAGTGCTCCCACCACACAGCAAGCACTGCCCGTGCTCCCACCACACAGCCAGCACTGTCAGTGCTCCCACCACAAAGCCAGCACTGTCAGTGCTCCCCCACACAGCCAGCCCTTTTAGTGATCCCCCCACACAGCCAGCACTGTCAGTGCTCCCCCACACAGCCAGCACTGTCAGTGCTCACCCCACACAGCCAGCACTGTCGGTGCTCCCAACACACAGCCAGCACTGTCAGTGCTCCCCCACACAGCCAGCACTGCCAGTGCTCCCACCACACAGCCAGCACTGCCAGTGTTCCCATCACACAGGAAGCACTGCCAGTGCTCCACCCACACAGCCAGCACTGTCAGTGCTCCGAACACACAGCCAGCACTGTCAGTGCTCCCACGACACAGCCAGCACTGTCAGTGCTCACCCCACACAGCCAGCACTGTGAGTGCTCCCCACACAGCCAGCACTGTCAGTGCTCCCCGCACACAGTCAGCACTGTCAGTGCTCCCCCCACAGCCAGCACTGTCAGTGCTCCCCCCACACAGCCAGCACTGTCAGTGCTCCCACCACACAGCCAGCACTCTCAGCGTTCACCCCACACAGCCAGCACTGTCAGTGCTCCCCCATACAGCCAGCAATGTCAGTGCTCCCCCCACACAGCCAGCACTGTCAGTGCTCCCCCACACTGCCAGCACTGTCAGTGCTCCCACGACACAACCAGCACTGTCAGTGCTCCCCCGCACAGCCAGCACTGTCAGTGCTCCCCCACACAGCCAGCACTGTCAGTGATCCCCCCACACAGCCAGCACTGTCAGTGCTCCCCCACACAGCCTGCACTGTCAGTGCTCCCACCACACAGCCAGCACTGCCAGTGCTCCCATCACACAGGAAGCACTGCCAGTGCTCACCCCACACAGCCAGCACTGTGAGTGCTCCCCACACAGCCAGCACTGTCAGTGCTCCCACCACACAGCCAGCACTAACAGTGCTCCCACCACACAGCCAGCACTGTCAGCGCTCCCCCACACAGCCAGCACTGTCAGTGCTCCCCCACACAGCCAGCACTGTCAGTGCTCCCACCACACAGCCAGCACTGTCAGTGCTCCCCGACACAGCCAGCACTGTCAGTGCTCCCCGCACACAGCCAGCACTGTCAGTGCTCCCACCACACAGCCAGCACTGTCAGTGCTCCCCCCACACAGCCAGCACTGACAGTGCTCCCCCCGCACAGCCAGCACTGTCAGTGCTCACCCCACACAGCCAGCACTGTCAGTGCTCCCACCACACAGCCAGCACTGTCAGTGCTCACCCCACACAGCCAGCACTGTCAGTGCTCCCCCCACACAGCCAGCACTGTCAGTGCTCCCCCACACAGCCAGCACTGTCAGTGCTCCCCGCACACAGCCAGCACTGTCAGTGCTCCCCCACAGCCAGCACTGTCAGTGCTCCCCCCACACAGCCAGCACTGTCAGTGCTCCCACCACACAGCCAGCACTGTCAGTGCTCACCCCACACAGCCAACACTGTCAGTGCTCCCCCCACACAGCCAGCACTGTCAGTGCTCCCCCACACAGCCAGCACTGTCAGTGCTCCCACCACACAACCAGCACTGTCAGTGCTCCCCCACACAGCCTGCACTGCCAGTTCTCCCACCACACAGCCAGCACTGTCAGTGCTCCCCCCACACAGCCAGCACAGTCAGTGCTCCCCCACACAGCCAGCACTGTCAGTTCTCCCCCACAGAGCCAGCACTGTCAGTGCTCCCCACACAGCCAGCACTGTCAGTGCTCTTCCACATAGCCAGCACTGTCAGTGCTCCCCCACAGAGCCAGCACTGTCAGTGTTCCCACCACGCAGCCAGCACTGTCAGTGCTCCCCACACAGCCACCACTGTCAGTGCTCCCACCACACAGCCAGCACTGTCAGTGCTCCCACCACACTGCCAGCACTGTCAGCGCTCCCCCACACAGCCAGCACTGTCAGTGCTCCCACCACACAGCCAGCACTAACAGTGCTCCCACCACACAGCCAGCACTGTCAGCGCTCCCCCACACAGCCAGCACTGTCAGTGCTCCCCCACACAGCCAGCACTGTCAGTGCTCCCACCACACAGCCAGCACTGTCATTGCTCACCCCACACAGCCA
Organism: Scyliorhinus torazame; assembly: GCF_047496885.1. NCBI lineage: Eukaryota > Metazoa > Chordata > Chondrichthyes > Carcharhiniformes > Scyliorhinidae > Scyliorhinus > Scyliorhinus torazame. Next base: position 81,962 of record NW_027307919.1, on the reverse strand, counting down.
GCACTGTCAGTGCTCCCCCCACACAGCCAGCACTGCCGGTGCTCCCCCACACAGCCAGCACTGTCAGTGCTCCCACCACACAACCAGCACTGTCAGTGCTCCCCCACACAGCCTGCACTGTCAGTTCTCCCACCACACAGCCAGCACTGTCAGTGCTCCCCCCACACAGCCAGCACAGTCAGTGCTCCCCCACACAGCCAGCACTGTCAGTGCTCCCCCACAGAGCCAGCACTGTCAGTGCTCCCCACACAGCCAGCACTGTCAGTGCTCCCCCACAGAGCCAGCACTGTCAGTGCTCCCCACACAGCCAGCACTGTCAGTGCTCTTCCACATAGCCAGCACTGTCAGTGCTCCCCCACAGAGCCAGCACTGTCAGTGTTCCCACCACGCAGCCAGCACTGTCAGTGCTCCCCACACAGCCACCACTGTCAGTGCTCCCACCACACAGCCAGCACTGTCAGTGCTCCCACCACACTGCCAGCACTGTCAGCGCTCCCCCACACAGCCAGCACTGTCAGTGCTCCCACCACACAGCCAGCACTAACAGTGCTCCCACCACACAGCCAGCACTGTCAGCGCTCCCCCACACAGCCAGCACTGTCAGTGCTCCCCCACACAGCCAGCACTGTCAGTGCTCCCACCACACAGCCAGCACTGTCAGCGTTCCCCACGCCCCAGACCCAGCTCCTGATTGGCTGAGAGGCTGTCAGTCAGCGCCAGGAGATACTGATAGGCTGAGAGACTGTCAGTCAGCGGCTGGAGCTCCTGATTGGCTGAGAGACAGTCAGTCAGCGGTTGGAACTCCTGATTGGCTGAGGGGCTTTCAGTCAGTTTTATTTTCTCATTAATTTAATAATTGATGCAACCGGATATTTCACCGCGATCTTGATCTGCTCCCTGAACCTGGACTGAATCACCACATAAATAAATGTGCTCCCACCGCACAGCCAGCACTGTCAGTGCTCCCCACACAGCCAGCACTGTCAGTGCTCCCCCCACACAGCCAGCACTGCCAGTGCTCCCACCACACAGCAAGCACTGCCCGTGCTCCCACCACACAGCCAGCACTGTCAGTGCTCCCACCACAAAGCCAGCACTGTCAGTGCTCCCCCACACAGCCAGCCCTTTTAGTGATCCCCCCACACAGCCAGCACTGTCAGTGCTCCCCCACACAGCCAGCACTGTCAGTGATCACCCCACACAGCCAGCACTGTCGGTGCTCCCAACACACAGCCAGCACTGTCAGTGCTCCCCCACACAGCCAGCACTGCCAGTGCTCCCACCACACAGCCAGCACTGCCAGTGCTCCCATCACACAGGAAGCACTGCCAGTGCTCCACCCACACAGCCAGCACTGTCAGTGCTCCGAACACACAGCCAGCACTGTCAGTGCTCCCACGACACAGCCAGCACTGTCAGTGCTCACCCCACACAGCCAGCACTGTGAGTGCTCCCCACACAGCCAGCACTGTCAGTGCTCCCCGCACACAGTCAGCACTGTCAGTGCTCCCCCCACAGCCAGCACTGTCAGTGCTCCCCCCACACAGCCAGCACTGTCAGTGCTCCCACCACACAGCCAGCACTCTCAGCGTTCACCCCACACAGCCAGCACTGTCAGTGCTCCCCCATACAGCCAGCAATGTCAGTGCTCCCCCCACACAGCCAGCACTGTCAGTGCTCCCCCACACTGCCAGCACTGTCAGTGCTCCCACGACACAACCAGCACTGTCAGTGCTCCCCCGCACAGCCAGCACTGTCAGTGCTCCCCCACACAGCCAGCACTGTCAGTGATCCCCCCACACAGCCAGCACTGTCAGTGCTCCCCCACACAGCCTGCACTGTCAGTGCTCCCACCACACAGCCAGCACTGCCAGTGCTCCCATCACACAGGAAGCACTGCCAGTGCTCACCCCACACAGCCAGCACTGTGAGTGCTCCCCACACAGCCAGCACTGTCAGTGCTCCCCGCACACAGTCAGCACTGTCAGTGCTCCCCCCACAGCCAGCACTGTCAGTGCTCCCCCCAAAGAGCCAGCACTGTCAGTGCTCCCACCACACAGCCAGCACTGTCAGTGCTCCCCGACACAGCCAGCACTGTCAGTGCTCCCCGCACACAGCCAGCACTGTCAGTGCTCCCACCACACAGCCAGCACTGTCAGTGCTCCCCCCACACAGCCAGCACTGTCGGTGCTCCCAACACACAGCCAGCACTGTCAGTGCTCCCCCACACAGCCAGCACTGCCAGTGCTCCCACCACACAGCCAGCACTGCCAGTGCTCCCATCACACAGGAAGCACTGCCAGTGCTCCACCCACACAGCCAGCACTGTCAGTGCTCCGAACACACAGCCAGCACTGTCAGTGCTCCCACGACACAGCCAGCACTGTCAGTGCTCACCCCACACAGCCAGCACTGTGAGTGCTCCCCACACAGCCAGCACTGTCAGTGCTCCCCGCACACAGTCAGCACTGTCAGTGCTCCCCCCACAGCCAGCACTGTCAGTGCTCCCCCCACACAGCCAGCACTGTCAGTGCTCCCACCACACAGCCAGCACTCTCAGCGTTCACCCCACACAGCCAGCACTGTCAGTGCTCCCCCATACAGCCAGCAATGTCAGTGCTCCCCCCACACAGCCAGCACTGTCAGTGCTCCCCCACACTGCCAGCACTGTCAGTGCTCCCACGACACAACCAGCACTGTCAGTGCTCCCCCGCACAGCCAGCACTGTCAGTGCTCCCCCACACAGCCAGCACTGTCAGTGATCCCCCCACACAGCCAGCACTGTCAGTGCTCCCCCACACAGCCTGCACTGTCAGTGCTCCCACCACACAGCCAGCACTGCCAGTGCTCCCATCACACAGGAAGCACTGCCAGTGCTCACCCCACACAGCCAGCACTGTGAGTGCTCCCCACACAGCCAGCACTGTCAGTGCTCCCACCACACAGCCAGCACTAACAGTGCTCCCACCACACAGCCAGCACTGTCAGCGCTCCCCCACACAGCCAGCACTGTCAGTGCTCCCCCACACAGCCAGCACTGTCAGTGCTCCCACCACACAGCCAGCACTGTCAGTGCTCCCCGACACAGCCAGCACTGTCAGTGCTCCCCGCACACAGCCAGCACTGTCAGTGCTCCCACCACACAGCCAGCACTGTCAGTGCTCCCCCACACAGCCAGCACTGACAGTGCTCCCCCCGCACAGCCAGCACTGTCAGTGCTCACCCCACACAGCCAGCACTGTCAGTGCTCCCACCACACAGCCAGCACTGTCAGTGCTCACCCCACACAGCCAGCACTGTCAGTGCTCCCCCCACACAGCCAGCACTGTCAGTGCTCCCCCACACAGCCAGCACTGTCAGTGCTCCCCGCACACAGCCAGCACTGTCAGTGCTCCCCCACAGCCAGCACTGTCAGTGCTCCCCCCACACAGCCAGCACTGTCAGTGCTCCCACCACACAGCCAGCACTGTCAGTGCTCACCCCACACAGCCAACACTGTCAGTGCTCCCCCCACACAGCCAGCACTGTCAGTGCTCCCCCACACAGCCAGCACTGTCAGTGCTCCCACCACACAACCAGCACTGTCAGTGCTCCCCCACACAGCCTGCACTGCCAGTTCTCCCACCACACAGCCAGCACTGTCAGTGCTCCCCCCACACAGCCAGCACAGTCAGTGCTCCCCCACACAGCCAGCACTGTCAGTTCTCCCCCACAGAGCCAGCACTGTCAGTGCTCCCCACACAGCCAGCACTGTCAGTGCTCTTCCACATAGCCAGCACTGTCAGTGCTCCCCCACAGAGCCAGCACTGTCAGTGTTCCCACCACGCAGCCAGCACTGTCAGTGCTCCCCACACAGCCACCACTGTCAGTGCTCCCACCACACAGCCAGCACTGTCAGTGCTCCCACCACACTGCCAGCACTGTCAGCGCTCCCCCACACAGCCAGCACTGTCAGTGCTCCCACCACACAGCCAGCACTAACAGTGCTCCCACCACACAGCCAGCACTGTCAGCGCTCCCCCACACAGCCAGCACTGTCAGTGCTCCCCCACACAGCCAGCACTGTCAGTGCTCCCACCACACAGCCAGCACTGTCATTGCTCACCCCACACAGCCAGCACTGTCAGTGCTCCCCCCACACAGCCAGCACTGCCGGTGCTCCCCCACACAGCCAGCACTGTCAGTGCTCCCACCACACAACCAGCACTGTCAGTGCTCCCCCACACAGCCTGCACTGTCAGTTCTCCCACCACACAGCCAGCACTGTCAGTGCTCCCCCCACACAGCCAGCACAGTCAGTGCTCCCCCACACAGCCAGCACTGTCAGTGCTCCCCCACAGAGCCAGCACTGTCAGTGCTCCCCACACAGCCAGCACTGTCAGTGCTCCCCCACAGAGCCAGCACTGTCAGTGCTCCCCACACAGCCAGCACTGTCAGTGCTCTTCCACATAGCCAGCACTGTCAGTGCTCCCCCACAGAGCCAGCACTGTCAGTGTTCCCACCACGCAGCCAGCACTGTCAGTGCTCCCCACACAGCCACCACTGTCAGTGCTCCCACCACACAGCCAGCACTGTCAGTGCTCCCACCACACTGCCAGCACTGTCAGCGCTCCCCCACACAGCCAGCACTGTCAGTGCTCCCACCACACAGCCAGCACTAACAGTGCTCCCACCACACAGCCAGCACTGTCAGCGCTCCCCCACACAGCCAGCACTGTCAGTGCTCCCCCACACAGCCAGCACTGTCAGTGCTCCCACCACACAGCCAGCACTGTCAGCGTTCCCCACGCCCCAGACCCAGCTCCTGATTGGCTGAGAGGCTGTCAGTCAGCGCCAGGAGATACTGATAGGCTGAGAGACTGTCAGTCAGCGGCTGGAGCTCCTGATTGGCTGAGAGACAGTCAGTCAGCGGTTGGAACTCCTGATTGGCTGAGGGGCTTTCAGTCAGTTTTATTTTCTCATTAATTTAATAATTGATGCAACCGGATATTTCACCGCGATCTTGATCTGCTCCCTGAACCTGGACTGAATCACCACATAAATAAATGTGCTCCCACCGCACAGCCAGCACTGTCAGTGCTCCCCACACAGCCAGCACTGTCAGTGCTCCCCCCACACAGCCAGCACTGCCAGTGCTCCCACCACACAGCAAGCACTGCCCGTGCTCCCACCACACAGCCAGCACTGTCAGTGCTCCCACCACAAAGCCAGCACTGTCAGTGCTCCCCCACACAGCCAGCCCTTTTAGTGATCCCCCCACACAGCCAGCACTGTCAGTGCTCCCCCACACAGCCAGCACTGTCAGTGCTCACCCCACACAGCCAGCACTGTCGGTGCTCCCAACACACAGCCAGCACTGTCAGTGCTCCCCCACACAGCCAGCACTGCCAGTGCTCCCACCACACAGCCAGCACTGCCAGTGCTCCCATCACACAGGAAGCACTGCCAGTGCTCCACCCACACAGCCAGCACTGTCAGTGCTCCGAACACACAGCCAGCACTGTCAGTGCTCCCACGACACAGCCAGCACTGTCAGTGCTCACCCCACACAGCCAGCACTGTGAGTGCTCCCCACACAGCCAGCACTGTCAGTGCTCCCCGCACACAGTCAGCACTGTCAGTGCTCCCCCCACAGCCAGCACTGTCAGTGCTCCCCCCACACAGCCAGCACTGTCAGTGCTCCCACCACACAGCCAGCACTCTCAGCGTTCACCCCACACAGCCAGCACTGTCAGTGCTCCCCCATACAGCCAGCAATGTCAGTGCTCCCCCCACACAGCCAGCACTGTCAGTGCTCCCCCACACTGCCAGCACTGTCAGTGCTCCCACGACACAACCAGCACTGTCAGTGCTCCCCCGCACAGCCAGCACTGTCAGTGCTCCCCCACACAGCCAGCACTGTCAGTGATCCCCCCACACAGCCAGCACTGTCAGTGCTCCCCCACACAGCCTGCACTGTCAGTGCTCCCACCACACAGCCAGCACTGCCAGTGCTCCCATCACACAGGAAGCACTGCCAGTGCTCACCCCACACAGCCAGCACTGTGAGTGCTCCCCACACAGCCAGCACTGTCAGTGCTCCCCGCACACAGTCAGCACTGTCAGTGCTCCCCCCACAGCCAGCACTGTCAGTGCTCCCCCCAAAGAGCCAGCACTGTCAGTGCTCCCACCACACAGCCAGCACTGTCAGTGCTCCCCGACACAGCCAGCACTGTCAGTGCTCCCCGCACACAGCCAGCACTGTCAGTGCTCCCACCACACAGCCAGCACTGTCAGTGCTCCCCCACACAGCCAGCACTGACAGTGCTCCCCCCGCACAGCCAGCACTGTCAGTGCTCACCCCACACAGCCAGCACTGTCAGTGCTCCCACCACACAGCCAGCACTGTCAGTGCTCACCCCACACAGCCAGCACTGTCAGTGCTCCCCCCACACAGCCAGCACTGTCAGTGCTCCCCCACACAGCCAGCACTGTCAGTGCTCCCCGCACACAGCCAGCACTGTCAGTGCTCCCCCACAGCCAGCACTGTCAGTGCTCCCCCCACACAGCCAGCACTGTCAGTGCTCCCACCACACAGCCAGCACTGTCAGTGCTCACCCCACACAGCCAACACTGTCAGTGCTCCCCCACACAGCCAGCACTGTCAGTGCTCCCCCACACAGCCAGCACTGTCAGTGCTCCCACCACACAACCAGCACTGTCAGTGCTCCCCCACACAGCCTGCACTGCCAGTTCTCCCACCACACAGCCAGCACTGTCAGTGCTCCCCCCACACAGCCAGCACAGTCAGTGCTCCCCCACACAGCCAGCACTGTCAGTTCTCCCCCACAGAGCCAGCACTGTCAGTGCTCCCCACACAGCCAGCACTGTCAGTGCTCTTCCACATAGCCAGCACTGTCAGTGCTCCCCCACAGAGCCAGCACTGTCAGTGTTCCCACCACGCAGCCAGCACTGTCAGTGCTCCCCACACAGCCACCACTGTCAGTGCTCCCACCACACAGCCAGCACTGTCAGTGCTCCCACCACACTGCCAGCACTGTCAGCGCTCCCCCACACAGCCAGCACTGTCAGTGCTCCCACCACACAGCCAGCACTAACAGTGCTCCCACCACACAGCCAGCACTGTCAGCGCTCCCCCACACAGCCAGCACTGTCAGTGCTCCCCCACACAGCCAGCACTGTCAGTGCTCCCACCACACAGCCAGCACTGTCATTGCTCACCCCACACAGCCAGCACTGTCAGTGCTCCCCCCACACAGCCAGCACTGCCGGTGCTCCCCCACACAGCCAGCACTGTCAGTGCTCCCACCACACAACCAGCACTGTCAGTGCTCCCCCACACAGCCTGCACTGTCAGTTCTCCCACCACACAGCCAGCACTGTCAGTGCTCCCCCCACACAGCCAGCACAGTCAGTGCTCCCCCACACAGTCAGCACTGTCAGTGCTCCCCCACACAGCCAGCACTGTCAGTGCTCCCCCACAGAGCCAGCACTGTCAGTGTTCCCACCACGCAGCCAGTACTGTCAGTGCTCCCCACACAGCCACCACTGTCAGTGCTCCCACCACACAGCCAGCACTGTCAGTGCTCCCCGACACAGCCAGCACTGTCAGTGCTCCCCGCACACAGCCAGCACTGTCAGTGCTCCCACCACACAGCCAGCACTGTCAGTGCTCCCCCCACACAGCCAGCACTGTCAGTGCTCCCCCCGCACAGCCAGCACTGTCAGTGCTCACCCCACACAGCCAGCACTGTCAGTGCTCCCACCACACAGCCAGCACTGTCAGTGCTCACCCCACACAGCCAGCACTGTCAGTGCTCCCCCACACAGCCAGCACTGTCAGTGCTCCCCACATAGCCAGCACTGTCAGTGCTCCCCGCACACAGCCAGCACTGTCAGTGCTCCCCCACAGCCAGCACTGTCAGTGCTCCCCCCACACAGCCAGCACTGTCAGTGCTCCCACCACACAGCCAGCACTGTCAGTGCTCACCCCACACAGCCAACACTGTCAGTGCTCCCCCCACACAGCCAGCACTGTCAGTGCTCCCCCACACAGCCAGCACTGTCAGTGCTCCCACCACACAACCAGCACTGTCAGTGCTCCCCCACACAGCCTGCACTGCCAGTTCTCCCACCACACAGCCAGCACTGTCAGTGCTCCCCCCACACAGCCAGCACAGTCAGTGCTCCCCCACACAGCCAGCACTGTCAGTGCTCCCCCACAGAGCCAGCACTGTCAGTGCTCCCCACACAGCCAGCACTGTCAGTGCTCTTCCACATAGCCAGCACTGTCAGTGCTCCCCCACACAGCCAGCACTGTCAGTGCTCCCTCCCACACAGCCAGCAGTGTCAGTGCTCCCCGCACACAGCCAGCACTGTCAGTGCTCCCACCACACAGCCAGCACTGTCAGTGCTCCCCCCACACAGCCAGCACTGTCAGTGCTCCCCCCGCACAGCCAGCACTGTCAGTGCTCACCCCACACAGCCAGCACTGTCAGTGCTCCCACCACACAGCCAGCACTGTCAGTGCTCACCCCACACAGCCAGCACTGTCAGTGCTCCCCCCACACAGCCAGCACTGTCAGTGCTCCCCACACAGCCAGCACTGTCAGTGCTCCCCGCACACAGCCAGCACTGTCAGTGCTCCCCCACAGCCAGCACTGTCAGTGCTCCCCCCACACAGCCAGCACTGTCAGTGCTCCCACCACACAGCCAGCACTGTCAGTGCTCACCCCACACAGCCAACACTGTCAGTGCTCCCCCCACACAGCCAGCACTGTCAGTGCTCCCCCACACAGCCAGCACTGTCAGTGCTCCCACCACACAACCAGCACTGTCAGTGCTCCCCCACACAGCCTGCACTGCCAGTTCTCCCACCACACAGCCAGCACTGTTAGTGCTCCCCCCACACAGCCAGCACAGTCAGTGCTCCCCCACACAGCCAGCACTGTCAGTGCTCCCCCACAGAGCCAGCACTGTCAGTGCTCCCCACACAGCCAGCACTGTCAGTGCTCTTCCACATAGCCAGCACTGTCAGTGCTCCCCCACAGCCAGCACTGTCAGTGCTCCCCCCACACAGCCAGCACTGTCAGTGCTCCCACCACACAGCCAGCACTGTCAGTGCTCACCCCACACAGCCAACACTGTCAGTGCTTCCCCCACACAGCCAGCACTGTCAGTGCTCCCCCACACAGCCAGCACTGTCAGTGCTCCCACCACACAACCAGCACTGTCAGTGCTCCCCCACACAGCCTGCACTGCCAGTTCTCCCACCACACAGCCAGCACTGTCAGTGCTCCCCCCACACAGCCAGCACAGTCAGTGCTCCCCCACACAGCCAGCACTGTCAGTTCTCCCCCACAGAGCCAGCACTGTCAGTGCTCCCCACACAGCCAGCACTGTCAGTGCTCTTCCACATAGCCAGCACTGTCAGTGCTCCCCCACAGAGCCAGCACTGTCAGTGTTCCCACCACGCAGCCAGCACTGTCAGTGCTCCCCACACAGCCACCACTGTCAGTGCTCCCACCACACAGCCAGCACTGTCAGTGCTCCCACCACACTGCCAGCACTGTCAGCGCTCCCCCACACAGCCAGCACTGTCAGTGCTCCCACCACACAGCCAGCACTAACAGTGCTCCCACCACACAGCCAGCACTGTCAGCGCTCCCCCACACAGCCAGCACTGTCAGTGCTCCCCCACACAGCCAGCACTGTCAGTGCTCCCACCACACAGCCAGCACTGTCATTGCTCACCCCACACAGCCAGCACTGTCAGTGCTCCCCCCACACAGCCAGCACTGCCGGTGCTCCCCCACACAGCCAGCACTGTCAGTGCTCCCACCACACAACCAGCACTGTCAGTGCTCCCCCACACAGCCTGCACTGTCAGTTCTCCCACCACACACCCAGCACTGTCAGTGCTCCCCCCACACAGCCAGCACAGTCAGTGCTCCCCCACACAGCCAGCACTGTCAGTGCTCCCCCACAGAGCCAGCACTGTCAGTGCTCCCCACACAGTCAGCACTGTCAGTGCTCCCCCACACAGCCAGCACTGTCAGTGCTCCCCCACAGAGCCAGCACTGTCAGTGTTCCCACCACGCAGCCAGTACTGTCAGTGCTCCCCACACAGCCACCACTGTCAGTGCTCCCACCACACAGCCAGCACTGTCAGTGCTCCCCGACACAGCCAGCACTGTCAGTGCTCCCCGCACACAGCCAGCACTGTCAGTGCTCCCACCACACAGCCAGCACTGTCAGTGCTCCCCCCACACAGCCAGCACTGTCAGTGCTCCCCCCGCACAGCCAGCACTGTCAGTGCTCACCCCACACAGCCAGCACTGTCATGCTCCCACCACACAGCCAGCACTGTCAGTGCTCACCCCACACAGCCAGCACTGTCAGTGCTCCCCCCACACAGCCAGCACTGTCAGTGCTCCCCACACAGCCAGCAGTGTCAGTGCTCCCCGCACACAGCCAGCACTGTCTGTGCTCCCCCAAAGCCAGCACTGTCAGTGCTCCCCCCACACAGCCAGCACTGTCAGTGCTCCCACCACACAGCCAGCACTGTCAGTGCTCACCCCACACAGCCAACACTGTCAGTGCTCCCCCCACACAGCCAGCACTGTCAGTGCTCCCCCACACAGCCAGCACTGTCAGTGCTCCCACCACACAACCAGCACTGTCAGTGCTCCCCCACACAGCCTGCACTGCCAGTTCTCCCACCACACAGCCAGCACTGTCAGTGCTCCCCCACACAGCCAGCACAGTCAGTGCTCCCCCACACAGCCAGCACTGTCAGTGCTCCCCCACAGAGCCAGCACTGTCAGTGCTCCCCACACAGCCAGCACTGTCAGTGCTCTTCCACATAGCCAGCACTGTCAGTGCTCCCCCACAGAGCCAGCACTGTCAGTGTTCCCACCGCGCAGCCAGCACTGTCAGTGCTCCCCACACAGCCACCACTGTCAGTGCTCCCACCACACAGCCAGCACTGTCAGTGCTCCCACCACACTGCCAGCACTGTCAGCGCTCCCCCACACAGCCAGCACTGTCAGTGCTCCCACCACACAGCCAGCACTGTCAGTGTTCCCCACGCCCCAGACCCAGCTCCTGATTGGCTGAGAGGCTGTCAGTCAGCGCCAGGAGATACTGATAGGCTGAGAGACGGTCAGTCAGCGGCTGGAGCTCCTGATTGGCTGAGAGACAGTCAGTCAGCGGTTGGAACTCCTGATTGGCTGAGGGGCTTTCAGTCAGTTTTATTTTCTCATTAATTTAATAATTGATGCAACCGGATATTTCACCGCGATCTTGATCTGCTCCCTGAACCTGGACTGAATCACCACATAAATAAATGTGCTCCCACCGCACAGCCAGCACTGTCAGTGCTCCCCACACAGCCAGCACTGTCAGTGCTCCCCCCACACAGCCAGCACTGCCAGTGCTCCCACCACACAGCAAGCACTGCCAGTTCTCCCCCACAGAGCCAGCACTGTCAGTGCTCCCCACACAGCCAGCACTGTCAGTGCTCTTCCACATAGCCAGCACTGTCAGTGCTCCCCCACAGAGCCAGCACTGTCAGTGTTCCCACCACGCAGCCAGCACTGTCAGTGCTCCCCACACAGCCACCACTGTCAGTGCTCCCACCACACAGCCAGCACTGTCAGTGCTCCCACCACACTGCCAGCACTGTCAGCGCTCCCCCACACAGCCAGCACTGTCAGTGCTCCCACCACACAGCCAGCACTAACAGTGCTCCCACCACACAGCCAGCACTGTCAGCGCTCCCCCACACAGCCAGCACTGTCAGTGCTCCCCCACACAGCCAGCACTGTCAGTGCTCCCACCACACAGCCAGCACTGTCATTGCTCACCCCACACAGCCAGCACTGTCAGTGCTCCCCCCACACAGCCAGCACTGCCGGTGCTCCCCCACACAGCCAGCACTGTCAGTGCTCCCACCACACAACCAGCACTGTCAGTGCTCCCCCACACAGCCTGCACTGTCAGTTCTCCCACCACACACCCAGCACTGTCAGTGCTCCCCCCACACAGCCAGCACAGTCAGTGCTCCCCCACACAGCCAGCACTGTCAGTGCTCCCCCACAGAGCCAGCACTGTCAGTGCTCCCCACACAGTCAGCACTGTCACTGCTCCCCCACACAGCCAGCACTGTCAGTGCTCCCCCACAGAGCCAGCACTGTCAGTGTTCCCACCACGCAGCCAGTACTGTCAGTGCTCCCCACACAGCCACCACTGTCAGTGCTCCCACCACACAGCCAGCACTGTCAGTGCTCCCCGACACAGCCAGCACTGTCAGTGCTCCCCGCACACAGCCAGCACTGTCAGTGCTCCCACCACACAGCCAGCACTGTCAGTGCTCCCCCCACACAGCCAGCACTGTCAGTGCTCCCCCCGCACAGCCAGCACTGTCAGTGCTCACCCCACACAGCCAGCACTGTCATGCTCCCACCACACAGCCAGCACTGTCAGTGCTCACCCCACACAGCCAGCACTGTCAGTGCTCCCCCCACACAGCCAGCACTGTCAGTGCTCCCCACACAGCCAGCACTGTCAGTGCTCCCCGCACACAGCCAGCACTGTCTGTGCTCCCCCAAAGCCAGCACTGTCAGTGCTCCCCCCACACAGCCAGCACTGTCAGTGCTCCCACCACACAGCCAGCACTGTCAGTGCTCACCCCACACAGCCAACACTGTCAGTGCTCCCCCCACACAGCCAGCACTGTCAGTGCTCCCCCACACAGCCAGCACTGTCAGTGCTCCCACCACACAACCAGCACTGTCAGTGCTCCCCCACACAGCCTGCACTGCCAGTTCTCCCACCACACAGCCAGCACTGTCAGTGCTCCCCCACACAGCCAGCACAGTCAGTGCTCCCCCACACAGCCAGCACTGTCAGTGCTCCCCCACAGAGCCAGCACTGTCAGTGCTCCCCACACAGCCAGCACTGTCAGTGCTCTTCCACATAGCCAGCACTGTCAGTGCTCCCCCACAGAGCCAGCACTGTCAGTGTTCCCACCGCGCAGCCAGCACTGTCAGTGCTCCCCACACAGCCACCACTGTCAGTGCTCCCACCACACAGCCAGCACTGTCAGTGCTCCCACCACACTGCCAGCACTGTCAGCGCTCCCCCACACAGCCAGCACTGTCAGTGCTCCCACCACACAGCCAGCACTGTCAGTGTTCCCCACGCCCCAGACCCAGCTCCTGATTGGCTGAGAGGCTGTCAGTCAGCGCCAGGAGATACTGATAGGCTGAGAGACGGTCAGTCAGCGGCTGGAGCTCCTGATTGGCTGAGAGACAGTCAGTCAGCGGTTGGAACTCCTGATTGGCTGAGGGGCTTTCAGTCAGTTTTATTTTCTCATTAATTTAATAATTGATGCAACCGGATATTTCACCGCGATCTTGATCTGCTCCCTGAACCTGGACTGAATCACCACATAAATAAATGTGCTCCCACCGCACAGCCAGCACTGTCAGTGCTCCCCACACAGCCAGCACTGTCAGTGCTCCCCCCACACAGCCAGCACTGCCAGTGCTCCCACCACACAGCAAGCACTGCCCGTGCTCCCACCACACAGCCAGCACTGTCAGTGCTCCCACCACAAAGCCAGCACTGTCAGTGCTCCCCCACACAGCCAGCCCTTTTAGTGATCCCCCCACACAGCCAGCACTGTCAGTGCTCCCCCACACAGCCAGCACTGTCAGTGCTCACCCCACACAGCCAGCACTGTCGGTGCTCCCAACACACAGCCAGCACTGTCAGTGCTCCCCCACACAGCCAGCACTGCCAGTGCTCCCACCACACAGCCAGCACTGCCAGTGCTCCCATCACACAGGAAGCACTGCCAGTGCTCCACCCACACAGCCAGCACTGTCAGTGCTCCGAACACACAGCCAGCACTGTCAGTGCTCCCACGGCACAGCCAGCACTGTCAGTGCTCACCCCACACAGCCAGCACTGTGAGTGCTCCCCACACAGCCAGCACTGTCAGTGCTCCCCGCACACAGTCAGCACTGTCAGTGCTCCCCCCACAGCCAGCACTGTCAGTGCTCCCCCCACACAGCCAGCACTGTCAGTGCTCCCACCACACAGCCAGCACTCTCAGCGCTCACCCCACACAGCCAGCACTGTCAGTGCTCCCCCATACAGCCAGCAATGTCAGTGCTCCCCCCACACAGCCAGTACTGTCAGTGCTCCCCCACACTGCCAGCACTGTCAGTGCTCCCACGACACAACCAGCACTGTCAGTGCTCCCCCGCACAGCCAGCACTGTCAGTGCTCCCCCACACAGCCAGCACTGTCAGTGATCCCCCCACACAGCCAGCACTGTCAGTGCTCCCCCACACAGCCTGCACTGTCAGTGCTCCCACCACACAGCCAGCACTGCCAGTGCTCCCATCACACAGGAAGCACTGCCAGTGCTCACCCCACACAGCCAGCACTGTGAGTGCTCCCCACACAGCCAGCACTGTCAGTGCTCCCCGCACACAGTCAGCACTGTCAGTGCTCCCCCCACAGCCAGCACTGTCAGTGCTCCCCCCAAAGAGCCAGCACTGTCAGTGCTCCCACCACACAGCCAGCACTGTCAGTGCTCCCCGACACAGCCAGCACTGTCAGTGCTCCCCGCACACAGCCAGCACTGTCAGTGCTCCCACCACACAGCCAGCACTGTCAGTGCTCCCCCCACACAGCCATCACTGACAGTGCTCCCCCCGCACAGCCAGCACTGTCAGTGCTCACCCCACACAGCCAGCACTGTCAGTGCTCCCACCACACAGCCAGCACTGTCAGTGCTCACCCCACACAGCCAGCACTGTCAGTGCTCCCCCACACAGCCAGCACTGTCAGTGCTCCCCCACACAGCCAGCACTGTCAGTGCTCCCCGCACACAGCCAGCACTGTCAGTGCTCCCCCACAGCCAGCACTGTCAGTGCTCCCCCCACACAGCCAGCACTGTCAGTGCTCCCACCACACAGCCAGCACTGTCAGTGCTCACCCCACACAGCCAACACTGTCAGTGCTTCCCCACACAGCCAGCACTGTCAGTGCTC
This sequence comes from Scyliorhinus torazame, assembly GCF_047496885.1. Classification (NCBI taxonomy): domain Eukaryota; kingdom Metazoa; phylum Chordata; class Chondrichthyes; order Carcharhiniformes; family Scyliorhinidae; genus Scyliorhinus; species Scyliorhinus torazame. Next base: position 66,894 of record NW_027307919.1, on the reverse strand, counting down.
CCCCACACAGCCAGCACTGTCAGTGCTCCCACCACACAACCAGCACTGTCAGTGCTCCCCCACACAGCCTGCACTGCCAGTTCTCCCACCACACAGCCAGCACTGTCAGTGCTCCCCCCACACAGCTAGCACAGTCAGTGCTCCCCCACACAGCCAGCACTGTCAGTTCTCCCCCACAGAGCCAGCACTGTCAGTGCTCCCCACACAGCCAGCACTGTCAGTGCTCTTCCACATAGCCAGCACTGTCAGTGCTCCCCCACAGAGCCAGCACTGTCAGTGTTCCCACCACGCAGCCAGCACTGTCAGTGCTCCCCACACAGCCACCACTGTCAGTGCTTCCACCACACAGCCAGCACTGTCAGTGCTCCCACCACACTGCCAGCACTGTCAGCGCTCCCCCACACAGCCAGCACTGTCAGTGCTCCCACCACACAGCCAGCACTAACAGTGCTCCCACCACACAGCCAGCACTGTCAGCGCTCCCCCACACAGCCAGCACTGTCAGTGCTCCCCCACACAGCCAGCACTGTCAGTGCTCCCACCACACAGCCAGCACTGTCATTGCTCACCCCACACAGCCAGCACTGTCAGTGCTCCCCCCCACACAGCCAGCACTGCCGGTGCTCCCCCACACAGCCAGCACTGTCAGTGCTCCCACCACACAACCAGCACTGTCAGTGCTCCCCCACACAACCTGCACTGTCAGTTCTCCCACCACACAGCCAGCACTGTCAGTGCTCCCCCCACACAGCCAGCACAGTCAGTGCTCCCCCACACAGCCAGCACTGTCAGTGCTCCCCCACAGAGCCAGCACTGTCAGTGCTCCCCACACAGTCAGCACTGTCAGTGCTCCCCCACACAGCCAGCACTGTCAGTGCTCCCCCACAGAGCCAGCACTGTCAGTGTTCCCACCACGCAGCCAGTACTGTCAGTGCTTCCCACACAGCCACCACTGTCAGTGCTCCCACCACACAGCCAGCACTGTCAGTGCTCCCCGACACAGCCAGCACTGTCAGTGCTCCCCGCACACAGCCAGCACTGTCAGTGCTCCCACCACACAGCCAGCACTGTCAGTGCTCCCCCCACACAGCCAGCACTGTCAGTGCTCCCCCCGCACAGCCAGCACTGTCAGTGCTCACCCCACACAGCCAGCACTGTCAGTGCTCCCACCACACAGCCAGCACTGTCAGTGCTCACCCCACACAGCCAGCACTGTCAGTGCTCCCCCCACACAGCCAGCACTGTCAGTGCTCCCCACACAGCCAGCACTGTCAGTGCTCCCCGCACACAGCCAGCACTGTCAGTGCTCCCCCACAGCCAGCACTGTCAGTGCTCCCCCCACACAGCCAGCACTGTCAGTGCTCCCACCACACAGCCAGCACTGTCAGTGCTCACCCCACACAGCCAACACTGTCAGTGCTCCCCCCACACAGCCAGCACTGTCAGTGCTCCCCCACACAGCCAGCACTGTCAGTGCTCCCACCACACAACCAGCACTGTCAGTGCTCCCCCACACAGCCTGCACTGCCAGTTCTCCCACCACACAGCCAGCACTGTCAGTGCTCCCCCCACACAGCCAGCACATCAGTGCTCCCCCACACAGCCAGCACTGTCAGTGCTCCCCCACAGAGCCAGCACTGTCAGTGCTCCCCACACAGCCAGCACTGTCAGTGCTCCCACCACACAGCCAGCACTAACAGTGCTCCCACCACACAGCCAGCACTGTCAGCGCTCCCCCACACAGCCAGCACTGTCAGTGCTCCCCCACACAGCCAGCACTGTCAGTGCTCCCACCACACAGCCAGCACTGTCAGTGTTCCCCACGCCCCAGACCCAGCTCCTGATTGGCTGAGAGGCTGTCAGTCAGCGCCAGGAGATACTGATAGGCTGAGAGACTGTCAGTCAGCGGCTGGAGCTCCTGATTGGCTGAGAGACAGTCAGTCAGCGGTTGGAACTCCTGATTGGCTGAGCGGCTTTCAGTCAGTTTTATTTTCTCATTAATTTAATAATTGATGCAACCGGATATTTCACCGCGATCTTGATCTGCTCCCTGAACCTGGACTGAATCACAACATAAATAAATGTGCTCCCACCGCACAGCCAGCACTGTCAGTGCTCCCCACACAGCCAGCACTGTCAGTGCTCCCCCCACACAGCCAGCACTGCCAGTGCTCCCACCACACAGCAAGCACTGCCCGTGCTCCCACCACACAGCCAGCACTGTCAGTGCTCCCACCACAAAGCCAGCACTGTCAGTGCTCCCCCACACAGCCAGCACTGTCGGTGCTCCCAACACACAGCCAGCACTGTCAGTGCTCCCCCCACACAGCCAGCACTGTCGGTGCTCCCCCCACACAGCCAGCACTGTCAGTGCTCACCCCACACAGCCAGCACTGTCGGTGCTCCCAACACTCAGCCAGCACTGTCAGTGCTCCCCCCACACAGCCAGCACTGCCAGTGCTCCCACCACACAGCCAGCACTGCCAGTGCTCCCATCACACAGGAAGCACTGCCAGTGCTCCACCCACACAGCCAGCACTGTCAGTGCTCCGAACACACAGCCAGCACTGTCAGTGCTCCCACGACACAGCCAGCACTGTCAGTGCTCACCCCACACAGCCAGCACTGTGAGTGCTCCCCACACAGCCAGCACTGTCAGTGCTCCCCGCACACAGTCAGCACTGTCAGTGCTCCCCCCACAGCCAGCACTGTCAGTGCTCCCCCCCACACAGCCAGCACTGTCAGTGCTCCCACCACACAGCCAGCACTCTCAGCGCTCACCCCACACAGCCAGCACTGTCAGTGCTCCCCCATACAGCCAGCAATGTCAGTGCTCCCCCCACACAGCCAGCACTGTCAGTGCTCACCCACACTGCCAGCACTGTCAGTGCTCCCACGACACAACCAGCACTGTCAGTGCTCCCCCGCACAGCCAGCACTGTCAGTGCTCCCCCACACAGCCAGCACTGTCAGTGATCCCCCCACACAGCCAGCACTGTCAGTGCTCCCCCACACAGCCTGCACTGTCAGTGCTCCCACCACACAGCCAGCACTGCCAGTGCTCCCATCACACAGGAAGCACTGCCAGTGCTCACCCCACACACCCAGCACTGTCAGTGCTCCCACCACACAGCCTGCACTGTCAGTTCTCCCACCACACAGCCAGCACTGTCAGTGCTCCCCCCCACACAGCCAGCACTGTCAGTGGTCCCACCACACAGCCAGCACTGTCAGTGCTCCCACCACACAGCCAGCACTGTCAGCGCTCCCCCACACAGCCAGCACTGTCAGTGCTCCCCCCACACAGCCAGCACTGCCAGTGCTCCCACCACACAGCCAGCACTGTCAGTGCACCCACCACACAGCCAGCACTGTCAGCGCTCCCACCACACAGCCAGCACTGCCAGTGCTCCCACCCCACAGCCAGCACTGTCAGTGCTCCCCGCACACAGCCAGCACTGTCAGTGCCCCCCCCCCCAGCCAGCACTGTCAGTGCTCACCCCACACAGCCAGCACTGTCAGTGCTCCCCCATACAGCCAGCACTGTCAGTGCTGCCCCCACACAGCCACCACTGTCAGTGCTCCCCCCACACAGCCAGCACTGTCAGTGCTCCCACCACACAACCAGCACTGTCAGTGCTCCCACCCCACAGCCAGCACTGTCAGTGCTCACCCCACACAGCCAGCACTGTGAGTGCTCCCCACACAGCCAGCACTGTCAGTGCTCCCCGCACACAGTCAGCACTGTCAGTGCTCCCCCCACAGCCAGCACTGTCAGTGCTCCCCCCACACAGCCAGCACTGTCAGTGCTCCCACCACACAGCCAGCACTGTCAGCGCTCACCCCACACAGCCAGCACTGTCAGTGCTCCCCCATACAGCCAGCAATGTCAGTGCTCCCCCACACAGCCAGCACTGTCAGTGCTCCCCCCACACTGCCAGCACTGTCAGTGCTCCCACGACACAACCAGCACTGTCAGTGCTCCCCCGCACAGCCAGCACTGTCAGTGCTCCCCCACACAGCCAGCACTGTCAGTGATCCCCCCACACAGCCAGCACTGTCAGTGCTCCCCCACACAGCCAGCACTGTCAGTTCTCCCACCACACAGCCAGCACTGTCAGTGCTCCCCCACACAGCCTGCACTGTCAGTTCTCCCACCACACAGCCAGCACTGTCAGTGCTCCCACCACACAGCCAGCACTGCCAGTGCTCCCCCACTCAGCCTGCACTGTCAGTTCTCCCACCACACAGCCAGCACTGTCAGTGCTCCCACCACACAGACAGCACTGTCAGTGATCCCCCCACACAGCCAGCACTGTCAGTGCTCCCCCCACACAACCAGCACTGTCAGTGCTCCCACCACACAGCCAGCACTGTCAGTGCTCCCCCACACAGCCAGCACTGTCAGTGCTCCCACCACACAGCCAGCACTGTCAGTGCTCCCACCACACAGCCAGCACTGTCAGTGCTCCCCCAAACTGCCAGCACTGTCAGTGCTCCCCCACACAGTCAGCACTGTCAGTGCTCCCACCGCACAGCCAGCACTGTCAGTGCTCCCCCACACAGCCAGCTCTGTCAGTGCGCCCCACACAGCCAGCACTGTCAGTGCTCCCCCACACAGCCAACACTGTCAGTGCTCCCCCCACACAGCCACCACTGTCAGTGCTCCCCCCACACAGCCAGCACTGTCAGTGCTCCCACCACACAACCAGCACTGTCAGTGCTCCCCCGCACAGCCAGCACTGTCAGTGCTCCCCCACACAGCCAGCACTGTCAGTGATCCCCCCACACAGCCAGCACTGTCAGTGCTCCCCCACACAGCCTGCACTGTCAGTTCTCCCACCACACAGCCAGCACTGTCAGTGCTCCCCACTCAGTCTGCACTGTCAGTTCTCCCACCACACAGCCAGCACTGTCAGTGCTCCCCCCACACACCCAGCACTGTCAGTGCTCCCCCCACACTGCCAGCACTGTCAGTGCTCCCACCACACAGCCAGCACTGTCAGCGCTCCCACCACACAGCCAGCACTGTCAGTGCTCCCACCACACAGCCAGCACTGCCAGTGCTCCCACCACACAGCCAGCACTGTCAGTGCTCCCACCACACAGCCAGCACTGTCAGCGCTCCCACCACACAGCCAGCACTGTCAGTGCTCCCACCACACAGCCAGCACTGCCAGTGCTCCCACCACACAGCCAGCACTGTCAGTGCTCCCACCACACAACCAGCACTGTCAGTGCCCCCCCACACAGCCAGCACTGTCAGTGCTCCCCCACACAGCCAGCACTGTCAGTGCTCCCACCACACAGACAGCACTGTCAGTGCTCCCCCCACACAGCCAGCACTGTCAGTGCTCCCCCCACACAACCAGCACTGTCAGTGCTCCCACCACACAGCCAGCACTGTCAGTGCTCCCCCACACAGCCAGCACTGTCAGTGCTCCCACCACACAGCCAGCACTGTCAGTGCTCCCACCACACAGCCAGCACTGTCAGTGCTCCCCCAAACAGCCAGCACTGTCAGTGCTCCCCCACACAGTCAGCACTGTCAGTGCTCCCACCGCACAGCCAGCACTGTCAGTGCTCCCCACGCCCCAGACCCAGCTCCTGATTGGCTGAGAGGCTGTCAGTCAGCGCCAGGAGATACTGATTGGCTGAGAGACTGTCAATCAGCGGCTAGAGCTCCTGATTGGCTGAGATGGTTTCAGTAAGCGGCTGGAGCTCCTGATTGGCTATGTGGCTGTTCGTAGCGGCTGGAGCTCCTGATTGGCAGAGAGGCTGTCAGTCAGCGGCTGGAGCTCCTGATTGGCTGAGAGACTGTCAGTCAGCGCCTGGAGCTCCTGATTGGCTGAGAGGCTGTCAGTCAGCGGCTGGAGCTCCTGATTGGCTGAGAGGCTGTCAGTCAGCGGCTGGAGCTCCTGATTGGCTGAGAGGCTGTCAGTCAGCGGCTGGAGCTCCTGATTGGCTGAGAGGCTGTCAGTCAGCGGTTGGGGCTCCTGATTGGCTGAGAGGCTGTCAGTCAGCGGCTGGAGCTCCTGATTGGCTGAGAGACTGTCAGTCAGCGGTCGGGGCTCCTGATTGGCTGAGAGACTGTCAGTCAGCGGCTGGAGCTCCTGATTGGCTGAGAGGCTGTCAGTCAGCGGCTGGAGCTCCTGATTGGCTGAGAGCCTGTCAGTCAGCGGCTGGAGCTCCTGATTGGCTGAGAGACTGTCAGTCAGCGGCTAGAGCTCCTGATTGGCTGAGAGGCTGTCAGTCAGCGGCTGCAGCTCCTGATTGGCTGAGAGGCTGTCAGTCAGCGGCTGGATCTCCTGATTGGCTGAGAGGCTGACAGTCAGCGGTTGGGGCTCCTGATTGGCTGATTGACTGTCAGTTAGCGGCTGGAGCTCCTGATTGGCTGAGAGACTGTCAGTTAGCGGCTGAAGCTCCTGATTGGCTGAGCGACTGTTAGTCAGCGGCTGGAGCTCCTGATTGGCTGAGGGGTTTTCAGTCAGTTTTATTTTCTCATTAATTTAATAATTGATGTAACCGGATATTTCACCCCGACCTTGATCTGCTCCCTGAACCTGGACTGAGTCACCACATAAATAAATGTGTTTGTGCAGCAATTTAAATCCTGCAGCATCCATCCGACTTGTTGTAAAGTATATTGAGGAAGGGTGAGGTAATATAATCCTCTCACATCGATATAGAAAAATTTAATAACAGACACGGTCCAGAGGAGGATGAACGTTCCGGAGATGCTGAAGAGTAAAATCATTGACTTCCTTCTGCTCTCCATCTCTGGGTCGCTGCGATTGTCTCCCTGACTCTGGGCCCTCAGTGCCTTCCGGACCCGACTGCTGAGTAAAATGTGTCTGACTGTCAGAGCGTTGGTCAACAGGATTGAGAAGAACGTCACCAATGGGGTTAAAACCTGAGAAAACCAGTGATACCCACCCCATCCCGGGTCAGTGACGACGCTGCTCTTTGTGACGCAGAACCACTGGACATTGTCGATTATCCTCCCAGGTTCCAATATAAAGTACCGGGGGATGTTTTTCACACAGAGCAGGAGGCCGCTTGTGGACAGAACCACAGCCGCAGTTATCCCGGTGCAATATTTACTTTTCAGTTTCTGGCAGCGAATGGCCACAAATCGATCAAAGGAGAAAGTGAGGGTGAACCAGACAGAACAGTCCGTGGCTGCAGCCCGCAGGACAGAGTTAACACTAAACACAGGGGTGAGGGACAGGAAACTCCGGGGGAAATAATAAACATTGATCCTGTTCAGTATGGGGTTAGTGATAACAAACAGCAGATCCGCCGTTGCCATGGCCACCAGGTAGCGAGTGGTGCAGGTAGAGAGGCCACACTTCCCCCGACACAGAATCACAATTCCCAGTATATTAACTGTCAGAGAGAGAAAGGAGAGACGCGGGAAATTACTGGGTAATGAATCTCCCTGTCTGAACCAGGACACAATTGCAGCATCAATATAATGGACAGTGGGTGGGTGGGGGTGTGGGGAGAGGAGTGGGCACAGAGATTAACATTGCAGAGAGGGGAGTAGGAAATGTAACTCCAGTGTTAAAGGTGGGGAATTGGGGGAAAGTGTGAATTGCAGCCCTGTCAGTTTGATGGCAGTGGGAGGAAAATGTTTATAATTCAGAGACATTTGGGAGAGGTTACATTTCTCATTTAGTCTGATTTACAGGATTCACTCAGGCCGGCCAGGTTTCCCAAACCGGATACAAACATACCAGAGATTGTCATCCCAGCTCAATTATTGGACCACACCCCGGATTGGACCGTTCCCTGGACTGGATTTCTGATGGGGTTGGACCCCACTCCTGGTTTATTTGAATATTCCACGATCAATGGAAAAAAATAAAACAAACGCGGGACCTTCCCACTTCATCACCATGGGAGGAATAGAAATATAGAATGTACAGTTCAAAAGGAGGCCATTCGGCCCATCGAGTCTGCACCGGCCCTTGGAAAGAGAAAACCAGTTCAGCTCACCCCATCCCCATAACCCAGTGACCCCATCAAAATCGTTTGGAAACTAAACACAATTTATCTTGGCCAATCCACCTAACCCGCACATCTTTGGACTGTGAGAGGAAACTGGTGCATCCGGAGGAAACCCAAGCAGACACGGGTGAGAAAGTGCAGACTCCGCACAGACAGTGACCCAAGCCGGGAATCGAACCTGGGACCCTGGAGCTGTGAATCAACTGTGCCAACCAGTGTGCTACCGTGCAGCCCAGCCTGTCCAGAATAGAGTCTGTCCAGCCTCCAGAACATCCCGAGGGATCATCCCTCCCAGGTTTAGTCATTCGTAAAGCACCCGCTCCCGGGAATCCCCCATTGCCATGTCTGGAACATCCCAACATCACTGTTCCCAGGAATCCATCCTCTCCCTGTTTGGAAAGAATCCCTGCCAAGCTTTTCTCAGGAATATTCCCGCTCCGGCATTGGACATTCCCCAGGGTTCACTTGGCCGGAATAGACTCTCTCCAGATTCGGACTCATTGCATTCAACAAAAAAGTAGGAACATTCCAAAACAAGAGCGTTAAGGTGGAGGAGAAAGTTCCCAGAATAAAGTTGTTTAAATTAAAGTTACATCCTGTAACTAACATCCAAATTGGACGATGAGATGTTGCTCCTCCAGCTTGCGTTGGGCTTCACTGCATTCTGGCAGCAGGCCAAGGACAGACATGTGGGCCCGAGCGCAAGGTGCTGAGTTCACATGGCCACAACAGGAAGGCTGGGGCCATGCTGTGGGCTGAGTGAAGGTGTTCCACAAAGCAGCCTCCCAGTCTGCGTTTAGTCTCCCCAATGTAGAGGAGACGGTATTGGCAGCAGCGAATACAGGAGAACAAACTGAAGGCACAGAAGTGAAACGCTGCTTCCCCAGAAAGGAGAGTTTGCTGCTGAGAACCGGGAGACGGGAGGAGGTAAAGGGACAGTTGTTGCACCGTCTGTGATTTCAGGGGAAGGTGCTGGGGGAAGGGAAAGGGGTGTGGGGTGTGAGGGGGAAGTGGACAAGGGGGAGGGAGCGGTACCTGAGGAATGCAGACATTGAGGGGGGTGGTTGGAGAGAGGTGAAGATGTGTTTGGTGGTGACATCATGCTGGAGTTGGCAGAAATCGAGGATTTTCCTTTCAATGAGAAGGCTGATGGTGTGGAAAGTGAGGAGGGGAACCCTATCATGTTTCCGGGAGGGAGGGGGATGTGTGAGGACAGAGGTGTGAGAAGTGAATTGAACACGATTGAGAGCCCTGTTAACAAAGGAAGGTGGTGGGGCCAGGTTAAGGAAAAGACAGACATGCCAGGGGGGCTATTTTCGAACACGCCAGCATCAGAACAGAGGCGATGGAGGCGGAGAAAGTGGGAGAATGAGATGCAGTTTTTACAGGAAGCAGGGTATGAGGATCTGTACACAACCCTCGTGTTGGGGAACGGAGGTGCAGAGGGATTGGACATCCATTGTGAAGATTAGGCGGTTAGGGCCAGGTAAATGGACCTTGTTTATTTGACATGCGACACCAGAGGAATCAGGAATCATAGAATCCCCACAGTGCAGAAGGAGGCCATTCGGCCCATTAAGTCTGTACCGAACCTCTGAAAGAGAACCTCAACCAAGCTCACTCCCCCGCCTATCTCATTAACCCCTTAATTTAACCTACACATCTTTTTGGACACTACGGAGTAATTTAGCGTGGCCAATCCAGGGGCTGTTTAGCACAGGGCTAAATCGCTGGCTTTGAAAGCAGACAAAGGCAGGCCAGCAGCACGGTTCGATTACCGTAACAGCCTCCCCGAACAGGCACCGGAATGTGGCGACTAGGGGCTTTTCACAGTAACTTCATTTGAAGCCTACTTGTGACAATAAGCGATTTTCAATTTCAATTTTCAGTTTCAATCCACCTAACCTGGACTATGGGAGGTAACCGGAGACCCGGAGGAAACCCACGCAGACACGGAGAAAAAGTGCAGTCTCCACACAGACAGTCACCCAAGGTAGGAATTGATTTCGGGATCCTGGTGCTGTGAGGCAGCCGTGCAAACCACTGTGTCACTGTGCCACCGCTGTCTTTGGGAAGGGGCTGAACAGGGTAAAGCGGATGGAATCAAGATGGGAAGAAATGATCTTGGTGGGGCTGGAACAGTCCGAAATAATGGGTGCACTGGGACGTTCCTGTTTGTGGATTTTGGGAAGGAGGTAGAAGCGGGAGGTTGATGCAGGATGTGTGGGGATTGTGGGACAATGCTGTCCCAGGCTGAGGACAGAAGATATCCAGAGTCAACGAGGTCAGTGAAAGTCCTGGAAACAATATCCTGATGTTTGGTGGTGTGCTGCTGGTCCAGGGGGAGGTACCAGGCTGTGCCTGAGAGCTGACGGTCAGCCTCTGTGAGGAAGAGGTCAGTACACCAGACAATAATGACACCACCCTTGTGAGCAGCTTAGATCACCAGGCCAGGGTTGGATATTCGAGAGAGGTTTGGAGCAAGTTTAGAGTGAGTCAGGATAGAGTTGGTGAGAGGCACAGAGAAATTGAGGCGGTCGATGTCGCACTGACAGATCTCAATGAAAAGATCAAGAGCTGATAGGAGGCCAGAGGGTGGGGTCCAGGTAGAGGGAGATCACTGGAGGCGGATGGATTTCAACAACAAATATTCATAAAAAAGACAGAAACAGCAGAGACAATATTATCTATTCACTGATGACCATCAGAATAATTACCAAAGAATTGAGAAGCAGAAGTCGGTCTCTGTTATTCTTGAACTTAGAACAGAATATAATCAAATCGTCCAGTAAGAATGTCATTTTTTTTTTTTTTTTGCACAGAGTGCTGAATTTCGTGCTTTTTGAGTGCGATATTGAGAGTTTGGTGACCGAGGGAGTTAGGTGAGGAGGGAGTAAGGTGCTCCTTTCATTTGTTTCCGACATTTCCGCAAAGAGTGCGAAGAGAGCCAGGAGTTTACAGGAAGTGTAGCTGACTGGGAGCAGAGTCGGAGATCTAGTTAGTCCACACAGCAGCTATATTCTGTAAGGTAAGAGGGGATGGAGGCTAGGCCAGTTACATGCTTCTCCTGTAGGATGTGGGTTGTGAGGGATACCACCGGTGTCCCCACTGACTATACCTGCGGGAAGTGCACCCAACTTCAGCTCCTCAAAGACCGTGTTAGGGAACTGGAGCTGAAGCTGGATGAACTTCGGATCATCCGGGAGGCAGAGGGGGTGATTGAGAAGAGTTACAGGGAGGTAACCACACCCAAGGTACAGGACAAGAATAGCTGGGTTACAGTCAGGGGGAAAAAAACAAACAGGCAGACAGTGCAGGGATCCTTCGTGGCCGTTCCCCTTCAAAACAAGTATACCATTTTGGATGCTGTTGGGGGGGATGACCTACCGGGGGAAGGCCCTAGCGGTCAGGTCTCTGGCACGGAGTCTGGCTCTGGGGCTCAGAAGGGAAGGGGGGAGAATAGAAAAGCAATAGTTGTAGGAGATTCAATGGTTAGGGGAATAGATAGGAGATTCTGTGGTCGCGAGCGAGACTCCCGGAAGGTATGTTGCCTCCCGGGTGCCAGGGCCAGGGATGTTTCGGATCGTGTCTTCAGGATCCTTAAGGGGGAGGGGGAGCAGCCAGAAGTCGTGGTGCACATTGGTACCAACGACATAGGTAGGAAAAGGGGTGTGGAGGCAATAAACATGTTTAGGGAGTTAGGCTGGAAGTTGAAAGCCAGGACAGACAGAGTTGTCATCTCTGGTTTGTTGCCGGTGCCACGTGATAGCGAGGCTAGGAATAGGGAGAGAGTGCAGTTGAACACGTGGCTGCAGGAATGGTGTAGGAGGGAGGGCTTCAGGTATTTGGATAATTGGAGCGCATTCTGGGGAAGGTGGAACCTGTACAAGCAGGACGGGTTGCATCTGAACCAGAGGGGCACCAATATCCTGGGAGGGAGGTTTGCTAGTACTCTTCGGGAGGGTTTAAACTAATTTGGCAGGGGAATGGGAACCGGATTTGTAGTCCAGTAACTAAGGTAGCCGATATTCAGGACGCCAAAGCATGTAATGAGGCAGTGGGGAAGGGAACACTGACAAAGGAGAGTATTTGCAGGCACGGACATGGGTTGAAGTGTGTATACTTCAATGCAAGAAACATCAGGAATAAGGTGGGTGAACTTAAGGCATGGATCGGTACTTGGGACTACGATGTGGTGGCCATCACGGAAACTTGGATAGAAGAGGGGCAGAAATGGTTGTTGGAGGTCCCTGGTTATAGCTGTTTCAATAAGATTAGGGAGGGTGGTAAAAGAGGTGGGGGTGGCATTATTAATTAGAGATAGTATAACAGCTGCAGAAAGGCAGTTCGAGGAGTATCACCCTATTGAGGTAGTATGGTTTGAAGTCAGAAATAGGAAAGGAGCAGTCACCTTGTTAGGAGTTTTCTATAGGCCCCCCAATAGTAACAGAGATGTGGAGGAACAGATTGGGAAACAGATTTTGGAAAGGTGCAGAAGTCATAGGGTAGTAGTCATGGGCGACTTTAACTTCCCAAATATTGAGTGGAAACTCTTTAGATCAAATAGTTTGGATGGGGTGGTGTTTGTGCAGTGTGTCCAGGAAGCTTTTCTAACACAGTATGTAGATTGTTCGACCAGAGGAGGGGCAATATTGGATTTAGTACTGGGTAATGAACCAGGGCAAGTGATAGATTTGTTAGTGGGGGAGCATTTTGGAGATAGTGACCACAATTCTGTGACTTTCACTTTAGTAATGGAGAGGTTTAGGTACGTGCAACAGGGCAAGGTTTACAATTGGGGGAAGGGTAAATACGATGTTGTCAGACAAGAATTGAAGTGCATAAGTTGGGAACATAGGCTGGCAGGGAAGGACACAAGTGAAATGTGGAACTTGTTCAAGGAACAGGTGCTACGTGTCCTTGATATGTATGTCGCTGTCAGGCAGGGAAGAGATGGTCGAGTTAGGGAACCATGGTTGACAAGAGAGGTTGAATGTCTTGTTAAGAGGAAAAAGTTGACTTATGTAAGGCTGAGGAAACAAGGTTCAGACAGGGCATTGGAGGGATACAAGATAGCCAGGAGGGAACTGAAGAAAGGGATTAGGAGAGCTAAGAGAGGGCATGAACAATCTTTGGCGGGTAGGATCAAGGAAAACCCCAAGGCCTTTTACACATATGTGAGAAATATGAGAATGACTAGAGCGAGGGTAGGTCCAATCAAGGACAGTAGCGGGAGATTGTGTATTGAGTCTGAAGAGGTAGGAGAGGTCTTGAATGAGTACTTTTCTTCTGTATTTACAAATGAGAGGGGCGATATTGTTGGAGAGGACAGTGTGAAAAAGATTGGTAAGCTCGATGAAATACTTGTTAGGAAGGAAGATGTTTTGGGCATTTTGAAAAACTTGAGGATAGACAAGTCCCCCGGGCCTGACGGGATATATCCAAGGATTCTATGGGAAGCAAGAGATGAAATTGTAGAGCCGTTGGCAATTATCTTTTCATCCTCACTGTCAACAGGGGTGGTACCAGGGGATTGGAGAGTGGCGAATGTCGTGCCCCTGTTCAAAAAAGGAACTAGGGATAACCCTGGGAATTACAGGCCAGTTAGTCTTACTTCGGTGGTAGGCAAAGTAATGGAAAGGGTACTGAAGGATAGGATTTCTGAGTATCTGGAAAGACACTGCTTGATTAGGGATAGTCAGCACGGATTTGTGAGGGGTAGGTCTTGCCTTACAAATCTTATTGAATTCTTTGAGGAGGTGACCAAGCATGTGGATGAAGGTAAAGCAGTGGATGTAGTGTACATGGATTTTAGTAAGGCATTTGATAACGTTCCCCATGGTAGGCTTATGCAGAAAGTAAGGAGGCATGGGATAGTGGGAAATTTGGCCAGTTGGATAACAAACTGGCTAACCGATAGAAGTCAGAGAGTGGTGGTGGATGGCAAATATTCAGCCTGGATCCCAGTTACCAGTGGCGTACCGCAGGGATCAGTTCTGGGTCCTCTGCTATTTGTGATTTTCATTAATGACTTGGATGAGGGAGTTGAAGGGTGGGTCAGTAAATTTGCAGACGATACAAAGATTGGTGGAGTTGTGGATAGTAAGGAGGGCTGTTGTCGGCTGCAAAGATACATTGATAGGATGCAGAGCTGGGCTGAGAAGTGGGAGATGGAGTTTAACCCTGAAAAGTGTGAGGTTGTCCATTTTGGAATGACAAATATGAATGCGGAATACAGGGTTAACAGTAGAGTTCTTGGCAATGTGGAGGGGCAGAGAGATCTTGGGGTCTATGTTCATACATCTTTGAAAGTTGCCACTCAAGTGGATAGAGCTGTGAAGAAGGCCTATGGTGTGCTCGCGTTCATTAACAGAGGGATTGAATTTAAGAGCCGTGAGGTGATGATGCAGCTGTACAAAACTTTGGTAAGGCCACATTTGCAGTACTGTGTACAGTTCTGGTCGCCTCATTTTAGGAAAGATGTGGAAGCTCTGGAAAAGGTGCAAAGAAGATTTACCAGGATGTTGCCTGGAATGGAGAGTAGGTCTTACGAGGAAAGGTTGAGGGTGCTAGGCCTTTTCTCATTAGAGCGGAGAAGGATGAGGGGCGACTTGATAGAGGTTTATAAAATAATCAGGGGAATAGATAGAGTAGACAGTCAGAGACTTTTTCCCCGGGTGGAACACACCATTACAAGGGGACATAAATTTAAGGTGAAAGGTGGAAGATATAGGAGGGATATCAGAGGTAGGTTCTTTACCCAGAGAGTAGTGGGGGCATGGAATACACTGCCTGTGGAAGTAGTTGAGTCGGAAACATTAGGGACCTTCAAGCAGCTATTGGATAGGTACATGGATTACGGTAAAATGATATAGTGTAGATGTATTTGGCTCGCACAATTGCTTCACAGCTCCATGGTCCCAGGTTCGATTCCGGCTTGGGTCATTGGCTGTGCGGAGTCTGCACCTCCTCCCCGTGTCTGCGTGGGTTTTCTCCGGGTGCTCCGGTTTCCCCCCACAGTCCAAAGATGTGCGGGTTAGGTGAATTGGCCACTGATAAATTGCCCTTAATGTCCAAATTGCCCTTGGTGTTGGGTGGAGGTGTTGAGTTTGGGTGGGGTGCTCTTTCCAAGAGCCGGTGCAGACTCAAAGGGCCGAATGGCCTCCTTCTGCACTGCAAATTCAATGATAATCTATGATTAATCTAGGACAAAGGTTCGGCACAACATCGTGGGTCGAAGGGCCTGTTCTGTGCTGTATTTTCTATGTTCTATGTTCAACAGTTGGAAAAATTGAATTAGAAGCATGAGTTAAAAGAAATCCAGTAACACAGAGTACACTAAATAGTCGGCACATATTCCAAAGTCAACATTATTCCAGACATATTTCATCCAATTATTGCAATAACTACCAGAAATAATAGATCTGAGTAGTATGATAGATGTTAAACAATTTGATTTTTCTAAAGGCCGTCAGTAAGATCCGACATAACAGACTGATGGGTAATCTCAGAGCCAGTGGAGTTAGGGGACACAGCAGCAGAATGGACACAGGCTGGCGACACACACAGAAAACAGGGAGAGGAGTTAAAGGGATTTAGACTGGTTGGTGGAAGGTGGGAAGTGGTGTTCCACAAGGATCAGCACTGGGATCACTCTCCTTCACCCTTCCCATCAACAGTATAGGATCGGGAAGCAGAATGATAATTACACAATTTACAGATAAAATCAAATTGGGAGTGATAGTGAATACAGAGGCAAAATACAAATAATTACAGGCACACATCATCATTCATTATGAATTTGCAAAGTGGGTATTTCGATGGGACATTAATGTCCCGACAGATCAGTGTCCGCTGCTGCATTTTGTTCAGAACAATAAGTCCCCCAATCACTCCTTGGAAAACAAGTGTGTGAATGGACTGGAGGGGTTTCTGGCTTCAGGTGAATAGATTCACAAATCGTGTGAAGCAGAAACTCAGTTTAAAAACACCCATACAAATTGATCAGACATGTGAGTTCATTTCAGGATGAATAGGAATGAGAAAATATCACAAAACCTAGTGGAATACTGCACTGTTGTGGGTTTTATTAAATATTAGAGCGTGGGTGATATCTGTCCCTGGTGGAGTAGATCAATAGAAAACAGAAACAGAGACATTTCACTTCATACAATAAATATAAACATCTTCAAAACACAGTCAAACTCTTCCTGTTTTCAACCTATTCCAAAGTTAAAACACACAGAGAGGACTCCACAGAATGGAGCGACCCCTCAGCAATAAAATACAGCATTTCAAAACAGAACCAACTAATTTCAGTCCAGTTACTGACCCACACACAATACAATTCCACACGGACAGATAGTCCCAGTAATAGATAGATAATTGGATCAGATATTCAACTCTGGTGAGAGACCCACAGTCAGTACAATTCTACACTGACAGAAACCCACACTCAGAGTGATTTAATTCTTTCTCCTCTTAACCCTCCGTTCAGAGAGATTGCCTTCACTGAGATCCAATCTAACATTATATAAGATTCCACTCAATATAATAACTTCCCCGGTCTGAGATCCAGTGAGTTATAAACAGTGGTTTATTGTGAGTTGGTGAAAGGGATTCAAACCATTGACATGCTTAAAGACATTTGACAATTATATCGTTGACCAGGTGTCTATTTCACAGTGAGCACGAGATCAGGATCAGGTATTTTCAGTCGCAGTTTAAAATCAGAGAGCCGCTCACACACAGATTTACACCAATTCAATGGTGACAGCCACTTACCAGGAACACCAACAATAGCCAGGATTGGGTAGAATACTTTCTCAACCATATCAATTGGACGATGCATTTTCAGTGTGAAGTGATGTGTCCCTTCCAGCGATTGGCAATCTCACTGTCTAAAACTCTGAGGTTATATATTCTCCAAGCTTTTAATTAATACCTGTGGAATCACCTCAGGGATATTGAGGTTGTGACATCGTTTAACTTATTTTTCAAAGATGTGAAAAAACAGATTACGATGTTGTGTTCAGTGAAAGCAAATATTATTTTTCTGAGTGAGTGACCTCTTTCCAAACACTGTACCGTGCTGATCACATTGTTCAACTAACATTAACAGAAAGGATGCTGTCCACTCAGACACCATCAGTCTCATCTCTACATCTCACATCGTTTCAGTGATATCACTCACTCCACTGTGACCATTCAGTGATTCAGTTCCAATTGTCAGTGTGTTTCTCTGGGTGGTTCCACTGCACTCTGGGGTGTAGCTGCCTCTGTAACTGTGACCATTCAGTGATTCAGTTCCAATTGTCAGTGTGTTTCTCTGGGTGGTTCCACTGCACTCTGGGGTGTAGCTGACTCTGTAACTGTGACCATTCAGTGATTCAGTTCCAATTGCCAGTGTGTTTCTCTGGGTGGTTCCACTGCACTCTGGGATGTAGCTGTCTCTGTCACTGTGACCATTCAGTGATTCAGTTCCAATTGTCAATGTGTTTCTCTCGGTGGTTCCACTGCACTCTGGGGTGTAGCTGCCTCTGTAACTGTGACCATTCAGTGATTCAGTTCCAATTGCCAGTGTGTTTCTCTGGGTGGTTCCACTACACTCTGGGGTGTATCTGCCTCTGTAACTGTGACCATTCAGTGATTCAGTTCCAATTGTCAGTGTGTTTCTCTGGGTGGTTCCACTGCACTCTGGGGTGTAGCTGCCTATGTAACTGTGACCATTCAGCGACTCAGTTCCTATTGTCAGTGTGTTTCTCTGGGTGGTTCCACACAACTCTGGGATGGAGCTGCCTCTGTAACTGTGACCATTCAGTGATTCAGTTCCAATTGTCAGTGTGTTTCTCTGGGTGTTTTCCACTGCGCTCTGGGGTGTAGCTGCCTCTGTAACTGTGACCATTCAGTGATTCAGTTCCAATTGTCAGTGTGTTTCTCTGGGTGGTTCCACTGCACTCTGGGATGTAGCTGTCTCTGTAACTGTGACCATTCAGTGATTTAGTTCCAATTGTCAGTGTGTTTCTCTGGGTGGTTCCACTGCACTCTGGGATGGAGCTGCCTCTGTCACTGTGACCATTCAGAGATTCAGTTCCAATTGTCAGTGTGTTTCTCTGGGTGGTTCCACTGTACTCTGGGATGTAGCTGCCTCTGTAACTGTGACCATTCAGTGATTCAGTTCCAATTGTCAGTGTGTTTCTCTGGGTGGTTCCACTGCGCTCTAGAGTGTAGCTGTCTCTGTAACTGTGACCATTCAGTGATTCAGTTCCAATTGTCAGTGTGTTTCTCTGGGTGGTTCCACTGCACTCTGGGGTGTAGCTGCCTCTGTAACTGTGACTATTCAGTGATTCAGTTCCATTTTTCAGTGTTTCTCTGGGTGGTTCCACTGCACTCTGGGATGGAGCTGCCTCTGTAACTCTGACCATTCAGTGATTCAGTTCCAATTGACAGTGTGTTTCTCTGGGTGGTTCCACTGCACTCTGGGGTGCAGCTGCCTCTGTAACTGTGACCATTCAGTGATTCAGTTCCAATTGTCAGTGTGTTTCTCTGGGTGGGTCCACTGCACTCTGGGATGTAGCTGCCTCTGTAACTGTGACCATTCAATGATTCAGTTCCAATTGTCAGTGTGTTTCTCTGGGTGGGTCCACTGCACTCTGGGGTGTAGCTGCCTCTGTAACTGTGACCATTCAGAGATTCAGTTCCAATTGTCAGTGTGTTTCTCTGGGTGGTTCCACTGCACTCTGGGGTGTAGCTGTCTCTGTAACTGTGACCATTCAGTGATTCAGTTCCAATTGTCAGTGTGTTTCTCTGGGTGGTTCCACTGCACTCTGGGGTGTAGCTGCCTCTGTAACTGTGACCATTCAATGATTCAGTTCCAATTGTCAGTGTGTTTCTCTGGGTGGGTCCACTGCACTCTGGGATGTAGCTGCCTCGGTAACTGTGATCATTCAGTGATTCAGTTCCAATTGTCAGTGTGTTTCGCTGGGTGGTTCCACTGCACTCTGGGATGGAGCTGCCTCTGTAACTGTGACCATTCAGAGATTCAGTTCCAATTGTCAGTGTGTTTCTCTGGGTGGTTCCACTGCACTCTGGGGGGTAGCTGTCTCTGTAACTGTGACCATTCAGTGATTGAGTTCACATTGTCAATGTGTTTCTCTGGGTGATTCCACTGCACTCTGGGATGGAGCTGCCTCTGTAACTGTGACCATTCAGTGATTCAGTTCCAATTGTCAGTGTGTTTCTCTGGGTGGTTCCACTGAACTCTGGGATGGAGCTGCCTCTGTAACTGTGAGCATTCAGTGATTCAGTTCCAATTGTCAGTGTGTTTCTCTGGGTGGGTCCACTGCACTCTGGGGTGTAGCTGCCTCTGTAACTGTGACCATTCAGTGATTCAGTTCTAATTGTCAGTGTTTTTCTCTGGGTGGTTCCACTGCACTCTGGGGTGTAGCAGCCTCTTTAACTGTGACCATTCAGTGATTCAGTTCCAATTGTCAGTGTGTTTCTCTGGGTGGTTCCACTGCACTCTGGGGTGTAGTTGCCTCTGTAACTGTGACCATTCAGTGATTCAGTTCCAATTGTCAGTGTGTTTCTCTGGGTGGTTCCACTGCACTCTGGGGTGTAGCTGCCTATGTAACTGTGACCATTCAGTGATTCAGTTCCAATTGTCAGTGTGTTTCTCTGGGTGGGTCCACTGCGCTCTGGGGTGTAGCTGCCTCTGTAACTGTGACCATTCAGTGATTCAGTTCCAATTGTCAGTGTGTTTCTCTGGGTGGTTCCACTGCACTCTGGCGTGTAGCTGCCTCTGTAACTGTGACCATTCAGTGATTCAGTTCTAATTGTCAGTGTGTTTCTCTGGGTGGGCCCACTGCACTCTGGGGTGTAGCTGCCTCTGTAACTGTGACCATTCAGTGATTCAGTTCCAATTGTCAGTGTGTTTCTCTGGGTGGTTCCACTGCACTCTGGAGTGTAGTTGTCTCTGTGACGGTGACCATTCAGTAATTCCGTTCCAATTGTCAGTGTGTTTCTCTGGGTGGTTACACTGCACTCTGGGGTGTAGCTGCCTCTGTAACTGTGACCATTCAGTGATTCAGTTCCAATTGTCAGTGTGTTTCTCTGGGTGGTTCCACTGCACTCTGGGATGTAGCTGCCTCTGTAACTGTGACCATTCAGTGATTCAGTACCAATTGTCAGTGTGTTTCTCTGGGTGGTTCCACTGCTCCCTGGGGTGTAGCTGCCTCTGTAACTGTGACCATTCAGTGATTCAGTTCCAATTGTCAGTGTGTTTCTCTGCGTGGTTCCACTGCACTCTGGCGTGTAGCTGCCTCTGTAACTGTGACCATTCAGTGATTCAGTTCTAATTGTCAGTGTGTTTCTCTGGGTGGGTCCACTGCACTCTGGGGTGTTGCTGCCTCTGTAACTGTGACCATTCAGTGATTCAGTTCCAATTGTCAGTGTGTTTCTCTGGGTGGTTCCACTGCACTCTGGGGTGTAGCTGCCTCTGTAACTGTGACCACTTAGTGATTCAGTTCCAATTGTCAGTGTGTTTCTCTGGTTGGGTCTACTGCACTCTGGGGCGTAGCTGTCTCTATAACTCTGACCATTCAGTGATTCAGTTCCAATTGTCAGTGTGTTTCTCTGGGTGGTTCCACTGCACCCTGGGGTGTAGCTGTCTCTGTAACTGTGACCATTCTGTGATTCAGCTCCAATTGTCAGTGTGTTTCTCTGGGTGGTTCCACTGCACTCTAGGGTGTAGCTGTCTCTGTAACTGTGACCATTCCTTTATTTTATTTCAGTAGTTTCTGTTTGAGCATAAGTAGAACATTTCAATGTCTCCAAAATCTGGAACTATTTAAAGTGCAAAGTATGTGATCCCAAATCAAAATCTGATTCAGCCCCTCAAACTAAGAAAATATTTAGAATCATTGGAACCTCAGAAAACTCAGAGGCTGCGGCAGCAACAAACTCATCACCTCAGAGAGCAGCATTAATACATAGTCAGCAGTGAAAACTCGTACCCCGTCTCTAACTGACACCGGCCTCCATCTGATACACACACTTCAACTGGGAGAGAGGCGGGGTGAGATGTGGAGGAAGAGAGAACTGGTCTGTGAGATGTGCTCATAGAAGACAGGGTGAGAGAGAAAGAGAGTGGGAAAAATAAAGGGTGAAACAAAGGGAAAACACAATACCGATTAATACATTTGCTGAGGAAACAAACTTGTTCCTAAATTATAAAATCAGATCCTGGATGAAGTAAATGCCCTTCGTGCAGTATTGCACCATTTAAGTTGTGAATAACTGACAGTGTGGGATAGGTCAGTTATTGTGCAGCGCTGGAATAGAACTTGTCTTTCCCTAGTCAGAGGCCAGAAAGCAAACACGTGGCACAGCCGCTTTTAAAAATAATTGTAAAGCAACCTGAAAAAAGGTAGACCTCCCTCTAATGATTAAATGTGCGTCTGCTTTTATTGGGAGCAACACAGATGTTTTCAATATTTAAGCACAGGCAGCGCCCAGGGTCAGACAGATTGGAACTTACAATGAAGTTGATGCTGTGAAGTAAGCAGTGAGCTAAAGCGGGCGCTGGGTTCGCACATGGACACAGTCAATAGAATGGATTACAGTGAGAATACTCGCGGTGCTGGGGAACTTGGAGGGAACCTGCAGTTGTTGGTCCCATCATCTCACAGCCAGACCACATCCAAAGCCTTTAAAATGCGTGAAGTCCCGAAGGAGGACATTCATTCCTGGGGCTGGTTTACACACTGGGATAAATCGCTGGCTTTTAAAACAGACGAAGGCAGGCCAGCAGCACGGTTCAATTCCCGTAACAGCCTCCACGAACAGGCACCGGAATGTGGCGACTAGGGGCTTTTCACTGTAACTTCACTTGAAGCCTACTTGTGACAATAAGCGATTTTCATTTCATTTCATTCCGTTTCATTTCATTCCGTTTGAACTCAGCGGCTCTGTAGATGAGCAGATGATTCAATCCGACTGCACCGCCCTTTCCCTGGAGACGTACATTTGATTTCTGTCACTCCTACCATTCCCTGTGAAACCACTGTTGTATCTGCCGGCACCAGTGTCCCAGGCCGTGCAGACCAGATCAGAACCACTCGCTGTGTGAATCGTTTAGAAGCAGTTTTCCCTTCGGGATGATTGGATTGGCTGGGGCTGGGTTATTGGGAATAAAAGACGATGATGTGAGAATCCTTCCACACATTTAAGATGATAACGTTTTGGATAATCTGGATGTAAATGAACTGTTTCCATGAACAATATAACTATCTGTGGGAAAGATGTAACTGAAATATATGATCATGCAGCTACATTCATCAGGAGTAATGCAGAGCCGGAACTGATAACAAATGACAACATGGGGAGACTACACGGTCACTCACACCTCCTCCACCATTCAATTTAATCACTGCTCAGCTTCTGCCTCAATGTCATTTCCCGCTTGTTCCTCACATCCTTTCATTACCTCATTTTCTGTAAGAATAATGGAGGCTGACACCCAAAGCCATATTTCAAACCGAGTTGGACAGTTACGGCCGTAAGACCATAAGACACAGGAGCAGAACTTGGTCACTCGGCCCAGCGAGCCTGCTCCGCCAGTCAATCATGGCTGATATGTTTCTCATCCTCATTCTCCTACCTTCTCACCTTCTCCCCATAACCCCTGATCTCCTTATTAACCAAGAACCTATCTGTCTCTGTCTTAAAGACACTCAGTGATTTGGCCTCCACAGCCTTCTGTGACAGAGAGTTCCACAGATTCAGTACCGTCTGGCTGAATAAATTCCTCCACATCTCTGTTTTAAAGGATCGTGCCGGCGTGGGTGAGGTAAGTACTGCTTAACAACTTCCTTACCTTGCAGGTCAGCTGTTAGTTCGGGAGAGAGAGAGCCGGGACCTTGGAAACAGCGCGGGAGTTTGAAAAAGCGCGGGAGCTGCGAGGCAGAGGGGACAGTTTAAAAGGGCGCGCCGTGGGTGAGGTAAGTACTGATTAACAACTTCCTTACCTTGCAGGTCAGCTGTTAGTTTCGGGAGATCAGTTTTGGGAGCAGGCCTATTGGCTGACTGTAAATCAGGAAGGATACAAAGGGTGTGGCTGAAGTGCCTTTAGAAACAGTGCTGGAGGCAAACAGAGTGTATCTGAGTTTGGGTAAGGCTGAGTTCGGGAAAGAGGGGAGTGAGGGCTGTGTTTTTTTTGGAGTTCGGTGTTTGGGGTTAAGTTTCCCCCCCCCCCCCCCCAAAAAAAAAAATCCAATTAATTAAGTAAATTAATTAACTAGTTAAGGGAATTTGGTGCTATTCTTAAGGAGGTACAGAGAAGCAGACCTGTGAGGGAGTCTCGGGAGCAATTACATCACAGCCAGCAGGTAAGTGATTGGCTTGTGACTGGTAAGTGATTTCTCTCTCTTTGACTTTCTCTTAGCTGTGTAGTGTAGTTCAAATTTAACTTCAGTTTTAAGTCATGGCAGGAGAGCTCAGACCTGTGTCATGCTCCTCTTGTGAGATGTGGCAAGTCAGGGACCCTTCTGGTGTCCCTGACTCCTTCATCTGCAAGAAGTGTGTCCAACTGCAGCTCCTGTTAGACCGTTTGACGGCTCTGGAGCTGCGGATGGACTCACTTTGGAGCATCCGCGATGCTGAGGAAGTTGTGGATAGCACATTCAGTGAGTTGGTCACACCGCAGATTAAAATTACTGAGGCAGATAGGGAATGGGTGACCAACAGACAGAGGAAGAGTAGGAAGGCAGTGCAGGGATCCCCTGCGGCCATCTCCCTCCAAAACAGATTTACCGTTTTGGAAACTGTTGGGGGAGATGGCTCACCAGGGGAAGGCAGCAGCAGCCAGGTTCATGGCACCGTGGCTGGCTCTGCTGCACAGAAGGGCGGGAAAAAGAGTGGCAGAGCTATAGTGATAGGGTATTCAATTGTAAGGGGAATAGACAGGCGTTTCTGTGGACGCAAACGAGAATCCAGGATGGTATGTTGCCTCCCTGGTGCAAGGGTCATGGTTGTCTCGGAGCGGCTGCAGGACATTCTGGGGGGGGGGGGGGGCGGGGGGGTCGGGGGGGAGGGCGAACAGCCAGCTGTCGTGGTGCATATAGGCACCAACAATATAGGTAAAAAACGGGATGAGGTCCTACAAGCTGAATTTAGGGAGTTAGGAGTTAAACTAAAAAGTAGGACCTCAAAGGTAGTAATCTCAGGATTGCTACCAGTGCCACGTGATAGTCAGAGTAGGAATTACAGGATAGCTAGGATGAATACGTGGCTTGAGAGATGGTGCAAGACGGAGGGTTTCAAATTCCTGGGACATTGGGACCGGTTCTGGGGGAGGTGGGACCTGTACAAATCGGACGGTCTGCATCTGGGTGGGACCGGAACCAATGTTCTCGGTGGTGTGTTTGCGAGTGCAGTTGGGGAGGGTTTAAACTAATGTGGCAGGGGGATGGGAACCGATGTAGGAAGTCAGTGGGGACGGAAGCAAAAGGCAGGAAGGGAGAGTGTGTAAAGCATGACCTGAGAAAGCAGGGCAGAGAGCAAGGACGGTCTACATTAAACTGCATTTATTTCAATGCAAGGGGCCTGACGGGCAAAGCGGATGAACTCAGGGCATGGACGGGCACATGGGACTGGGATATTATAGCTATGACTGAAACATGGCTAAGGGAGGGGCAGGACTGGCAGCTCAATGTTCCGGGGTACAGATGCTATAGAAAGGATAGAACAGGTAAGAGAGGAGGGGGAGTGGCGTTTTTGATTAGGGAGAACATCACGGCAGTACTTAGAGGGGATATATCCGAGGGTTCGCCCACTGAGTCTATATGGGTGGAACTGAAAAATAAGAAGGGAGAGATCACCTTGGTAGGACTGTACTACAGGCCCCCAAATAGTCAGCGGGAAATTGAGGAGCAAATATGTAAGGAGATTACAGATAGCTGCAAGAATAATAGGGTGGTAGTAGTAGGGGACTTTAACTTTCCCAACATTGACTGGGACAGCCAGAGCATTAGGGGCTTGGATGGAGGGAAATTTGTTGAGTGTATTCAGGAGGAATTTCTCATTCAGTATGTGGATGGACCGACTAGAGAGGGGCAAAACTTGACCTCGTCTTGGGAAATAAGGAAGGGCAAGTGACAGAAGTGAGGGATCACTTTGGGACAAGTGACCATAACTCCATTAGTTTTAAGATAGCTATGGAGAATGATAGGTCTGGCCCAAGAGTTAAAATTCTTAATTGGGGCAAGGCCAATTTTGATGGTATCAGACAGGAACTTGCAGAGGTAGATTGGGGGAGACTGTTGGCAGGCAAAGGGACGGCTGGTAAATGGGAGGTTTTTAAAAATGTGTTCACCAGGGTGCAGGGTAAGCACATTCCCTTTAGAGTGAAGGGTAAGGCTGGTAGAAGTAGGGAACCCTGGATGACTCGAGATATTGAGACTCTGGTCAAAAAGAAGAAGGAGGCATATGACGTACATAAGCAACTGGGATTAAGTGGATCCCTTGAAGAGTATAGAGGTTGTCGAAATAGAGTTAAGAGGGAAATCAGGAGGGCAAAAAGGGGACATGAATTTGCTTTGGCAAATAATGCAAGGGAGAATCCAAAGAGATTCTACAAATACATAAAGGGAAAAAGAGTAACTAGGGACAGAGTAGGGCCTCTTAAGGATCAACAAGGGCATCTATGTGCAGAGCCACAAGATTTGGGTGAGATCCTGAATGAATATTTCTCATCGGTATTCACGGTGGAGAAAGGCATGGATGTTAGGAAATTAGGGGAAATAAATAGTGATGTTTGAGAAGTGTGCATATTACAGAGGAGGAGGTGCTGGAAGTCTTAAAGCGCATCAAGGTAGATAAATCCCCGGGACCTGATGAAATGTATCCCAGGGTGTTGTGGGAGGCTAGGGAGAAAATTGCGGGTCCCCTAACAGACATATTTGAATCATCGGCAGCCACAGGTGAGGTGCCTGAAGATTGGAGAGTGGCGAATGTTGTGCCCTTGTTTAAGAAGGGCAGCAGGGAAAAGCCTGAGAACTACAGACCGGTGAGCCTAACGTCTGTAGTAGGTAAGTTGCTTGAAGGTATTCTGAGAGACAGGATCTACCAGCATTTAGAGAGGCAAGGACTGATTCGGGGCAGTCAGCATAGCTTTGTGCGTGGAAAATCATGTCTCACAAATTTGATTGAGTTTTTTGAGGGGGTGACCAAGAAGGTAGATGAGGGCAGTGCAGTAGACGTTGTCTACATGGACTTTAGCAAAGCCTTTGACAAGGTACCGCATGGTAGGTTGTTGCAGAAGGTTAAAGCTCACGGGATCCAGGGTGAGGTTGCCAATTGGATTCAAAATTGGCTGGATGACAGAAGGCAGAGTGTGGTTGTAGAGGGTTGTTTTTCAAACTGGAGGCCTGTGACCAGTGGTGTGCCTCAGGGATCGGTGCTGGGTCCACTGTTATTTGTGATTTATATTAATGATTTGGATGAGAATTTAGGAGGCATGGTTAGTAAGTTTGCAGATGACACCAAGATTGGTGGCACAGTGGATAGTGAAGAAGGTTATCTAGGATTGCAACGGGATCTTGATCAATTAGGCCAGTGGGCCGACGAATGGCAGATGGAGTTTAATTTAGATAAATGTGAGGTGATGCATTTTGGCAGATCGAATCAGGCCAGGACATACTCAGTTAATGGTAGGGCGTTGGGGAGAGTTATAGAACAAAGAGATCTAGGAGTACAGGTTCATAGCTCCTTGAAGGTGGAGTCGCAGGTGGACAGTGTGGTGAAGAAGGCATTCGGCATGCTTGGTTTCATTGGTCAGAACATTTAATACAGGAGTTGGGACGTCTTGTTGAAGTTGTACAAGACACTGGTACGACTCACTTGGAATACTGTGTGCAGTTCTGGTCACCCTATTATAGGAAGGATATTATTAAACTGGAAAGAGTGCAGAAAAGATTTACTAGGATGTTGCCGGGACTTGATGGTTTGAGTTATAAGGAGTAGGTGTACGAGGCAAGTTTTTTACGCAGAGGGGAGTGGGTGCCTGGAACTCGCTACCGGAGGAGGTAGTGGAAGTAGGGACGATAGGGACATTTAAGGGGCATCTTGACAAATATATGAATAGGATGGGAATAGAAGGATACGGACCCAGGAAGTGTAGAAGATTGTAGTTTAGTCGGGCAGCATGGTCGGCACGGGCTTGGAGGGCCGAAGGGCCTGTTCCTGTGCTGTACATTTCTTTGTTCTTTGTTCTTTTTGAGAGGCTGGATAGACTGGAACTTTTTTACTTGGAGCGTAGGAGGCTTAGGGGTGATCTTATAGAGGTCTATAAAATAATGAGGGGCAGAGATAAGGTAGATAGTCAACATCTTTTCCCAAAGGTAGGGGAGTCTAAAACTAGAGGGCATAGGTTTAAGGTGAGAGGGGAGAGATTCAGAAGGGCCCAGACAGGCAATTTCTTCACTCAGAGGGTAGTGAGTGTCTGGAATGGGCTGCCAGAGGTAGTAGTAGAGGCGGGTACAATTGTGTCTTTTAAAAGACATTTAGATGGTTACATGGGTAAGATGGGTATAGAGGGTTATGGGCCAAGTGCGGGCAACTGGGACTACCTTAATGGGAAAAACTGGGTAGCATGGACTGGTTGGGCCGAAGGGCCTGTTTCCATGCTGTAAACTTCTATGATGCTAGGATTCTATGATTCTATGTACAATGTCAATTATTATTCTGAAGCATTTTGATTAAATCAGCCCTGAGACTGAATTCCAGTGTTTCAGAGTAAAGCTCCATCTACACTGCCCATCAAACACTCACAACACAAATACTGTCTGGGATTCAATACAGAGTCAAAATCCCTCTGTCCTGTCCAAGGAATTTTTCATTGCAGATAGTTATTTTTATTTTTTGGAAAAGCAGAACTTAAATTGCACCGAATCCCAGGGTGGACTCTTGTTTATTTCAGCCCTACACATTCATAAATGAACTTTAAGCTCCGATTACAGGTGTCTGCTTGTCTCTGTCTGTATATTCAATGTTCCTGTAGCTTATTCACTTGTCTGAAGTATTTGAATAATAGGCCTTGGTTAATCAATCCTTTCTCACAGCACATGGAAGTTGTGAATCTTCAAGGCTCTCAGTCTAATGTAGTTAAAAAACAACTGCTTCCTTTGATCCTCAATCCATTTCCCAACCCTAAATAGATCTCACACATTTCCATAATGCAGGAATATCTCCATCAAAACTTCTAATCAGTTCCCCATACACTTGTTAAACTTGCCTGTGTCAAGTAAATTCCACTGACAGATTCCGAAAGCTGCACAGAAAAGTGACTGCTTATTTTAAACTTTGAAACGGAACTATTTTAACTTGTGCATCAATCCCATTAAACTGAAATGTTGTCCCTGTGGGCTGACAGTCTCTCAGCAAGATTGAAACACTGAGGGACCCCGCGTCCTGCATTTGACAACATTTGTGGCACTTCCACAATCTACGATACATTGCTGTCTGTATTGTGTGAATCCAGCTGTGAAATATCTGTACAGCTTAAACTTCCACTGTTTCTGTATTCTCATCATTTATAAAGATCACGGTTTGATCACCCCTCTGCCTGAGGTGGGACTGGGACCATCCAGGCTGCAGGCCCAGCATCCTGTCCTCCCACCCCTCTGCCTGAGGTGGGAGTGGGACCATTGGGGACTGCGGACCCTGTCCTCCCACGCCCCTGCCTGAGGTGGGAATGGGACCATCCAGGGCTGCAGGCACTGCCTCCTGTTCTCCCACCCCTCTGCCTGAGGTGGGACTGGGGCCATCCAGGGCTGCAGGCCCGGCCTCCTGTCCTCCCACCCCTCTGCCTGAGGTGGGACTGGGGCCATCCAGGGCTGCAGGCCCGGTCTCCGGTCCTCAAACCCCTCTGCCTGAGGTGGGAGTGGGAACGTCCAGGGCTGCAGGCCCGGCCTCCTGTCTTCCCACCCCTCTGCCTGAGGTGGGACTGGGACCATTCAGGGCTGCAGGCCCAGCCTCCAGTCCTCCCACCCCTCTGCCTGAGGTGGGAGTGGGACCATCCAGGCTGCAGGCCCGGCCTCCTGTCCTCCCACCCCTCTGCCTGAGGTGGGACTGGGACCATCCAGGGCTGCAGGCCCAGCCTCCTGTCCTCCCAGCCCTCTGCCTGAGTTGGGTCTGGGACCATCCAGGGCTGCAGGCCCAGCCTCCTGTCCTCCCACCCCTCTGCCTGAGGTGGGACTGGTACCATCCAGGGCTGCAGGCCCAGCCTCCTGTCCTCCCACCCCTCTGCCTGAGGTGGGAGTGGGACCATCCAGAGCTGCACGCCCAGCCTCCTGTCCTCCCACCCCTCTGCCAGAGGTGGGGCTGGGACCATCCAGGGCTGCAGGCCCGGCCTCCTATTCTCCCACCCCTCTGCCTGAGGTGGGAGTGGGGCCGCCTGGGGCTGCAGGCCCAGCCCTCGGTCCTCCCACCACTCTGCCTAGGTGGGAGTGGGACCATCCAGGCTGCAGGCCCAGCCTCCTGTCACCCACCCCTCTGCCTGAGGTGGGAGTGGGACCATCCAGGGCTGCAGGCCCAGTCTCCTGTCCTCCCACCCCTCTGCCTGAGGTGGGAGTGGGACCGCCTGGGGCTGCAGGCCCAGTCTCCTGTCCTCCCACCCCTCTGCCTGAGGTGGGACTGGGGCCATCCAGGCTGCAGGCCCGGACTCCTGTCCTCCCACCCCTCTGCCTGAGGTGTGTGGGACCATCCAGGGCTGCAGGCCCGGCCTCCTGTCCTCCCACCCCTCTGCCTGAGGTGGGACTGGGGCCATCCAGGCTGCAGGCCCGGACTCCTGTCCTCCCACCCCTCTGCCTGAGGTGGGTGGGACCATCCAGGGCTGCAGGCCCGGCCTCCTGTCCTCCCACCCCTCTGCCTGAGGTGGGAGCGGGAACATCCAGGGCTGCCGGCCCGGCCTCCTGTCCTCCCACCCCTCTGCCTGAGGTGGGACAGGGAACACCCAGGGCTGCAGGCCCGGCCTCCGGTCCTCCCACCCCTCTGCCTGAGGTGGGAGTGGGACCATCCAGGGCTGCAGGCTCAGCCTCCTGTCCTCCCACCCCTCTGCCTGACGTCGGGCTGGGACCATCCAGGGCTGCAGGCCCGGCCTCCTGTCCTCGCACCCCTCTGCCTGAGGTGGGAGCGGGACAATTCGGGGCTGCAGGCCCGGCCACCTGTCCTCCCACCCCTCTGCCTGAGGTGGGAGTGGGACCATCAAGGGTGCAGGCCCGGCCTCAAGTCCTCCCACCCCTCTGCCTGAGGTGGGGCTGGGACCATCCAGGGCTGCAGGCCCGGCCTCCTATCCTTCCACCCCTCCGCCGGAGGTGGGAGTGGGACCGCCTGGGGCTGCAGGCCCAGCCTTCTGTCCTCCCACCCCTCTGCCTGAGATGGGAGTGGGACCATCCAGGGCTGCAGCCCCGGCATCCTATCCTCCCACCCCTCTGCCTGAGGTGGGACTGGGACCATCCGGGGCTGCAGGCCCAGCCTCCTGTCCTCCCACCCCTCTGCCTGAGGTGGGAGTGGGACCATCCATGGCTGCAGGCCCGGCCTCCTGTCCTCCCACCCCTCTGCCTGAGGTGGGAGTGGGACCGTCCAGGCTGCAGGCCCGGCCTCCTGTTCTCCCACCCCTCTGTCTGAGGTGGGAGTGGGACCATCCAGGGCTGCAGGCCCGGCCTCCTGTCCTCCCACCCCTCTGCCTGAGGTGGGAGCGGGACCATTCGGGGCTGCAGGCCCGGCCTCCTGTCCTTCCACCCCTCTGCCTGAGGTGGGAGTGGGATCATCCAGGACTGCGGACCCTGTCCTCCCACCCCTCTGCCTGACGTGGGACTGGGACCATCCAGGGCTGCAGGCCCAGCCTCCTGTCCTCCCACCCCTCTGCCTGAGGTGGGACTGGGGCCATCCAGAGGGGCAGGCCCAGCCTCCTGTCCTCCCACCCCTCTGCCTGAGGTGGGACTGGGACCATCCAGGGCTGCAGGCCCGGCCTCCTGTCCTCCCACCCCTCTGCCTGAGGGGGGAGCGGGACCATCCAGTGCTGCAGGCCCGGCCTCCTGCCCTCCCACCCCTCTGCCTGAGGTGGGACTGGGACCATCCAGGGCTGCAGGCCCAGCATCCTGCCCTCCCACCCCTCTGCCTGAGGTGGGACTGGGACCATCCAGGGCTGCAGGCCCGGCCTCCTGTCCTCCCATCCCTCTGCCTGAGGTGGGTGTGGGACCATCCAGGGCTGCAGGCCCGGCCTCCTGTCCTCCCACCCCTCTGCCTGAGGTGGGAGCGGGACCATCCAGGGCTGCAGGCCCGGCCTCCTGACCTCCCACCCCTCTGCCTGAGGTGGGAGTGGGATCATCGGGGACTTCAGGCCCAGCCTCCTGACCTCCCACCCCTCTGCCTGAGGTGGGACTGGGACCATCCAGGGCTGCAGGCCCAGCGTCCTGTCCTCCCACCCCTCTGCCTGAGGTGGGAGCGGGACCATCCAGGGCGGCAGGCCTGGCCTCCTGTCCTCACACCCCTCTGCCTGAGGTGGGAGTGGGACCATCCAGGGCTGCAGGCCCGGCCTCCTGTCCTCCCACCCCTCTGCCTGAGGTGGGACTGGAACCATCCAGGGCTGCAGGCCCGGCCTCCTGTCCTCCCACCCCTCTGCCTGAGGTGGGAGTGGGACCATCCAGGGCTGCAGGCCCGGCGTCCTGTCCTCCCACCCCTCTGCCTGAGGTGGGACCGGGACCATCCAGGGCTGCAGGCCCAGCCTCCTGTCCTCCCACCCCTCTGCCTGAGGTGGGACTGGGACCATCCAGGGCTGCAAGCCCGGCCTCCTGTCCTCCTACCCCTCTGCCTGAGGTGGGACTGGGACCATCCAGGGCTGCAGGCCCAGCCTCCTGTCCTCCCACCCTCTGGCCAACACCTCGGGGGCATCCTCCACTCTGCCGGGGGCAGGGCGGACAAGACATTATGTGGGGGCGGCAGCCTCCCGTCGCTCCGCTGCCCCCGCGGTGCCCTCGCCCTCCCGCCTGCTCACCCGGCAGCTGGGGGTGAAGTGCTATGCCCACCCTACCATGACCATTGAGGCGGGCACCCGTGCGATGGGCGGGGCTGTCGGCCCCTCGGCCATCGTAGCCGCCTCGCGGATGTACGGCAAGGCCGGGTTCTTCCTGCGGGCCGAGCAGGCGGCCCAGCGGGCCCTGGAAAGGGGGCTCACGGTGGGCGGGACACACGTAGCGGTGGAGACGCTGGAGGCCACCGCAGAACGTGTTGTTCTATCAAACGTCCCGCCCTCCCTCCCCACCGAGCTCCTCCTGCCCCATCTCTCCCGTGTTGGTGCCCATCCCCCTGACGCCTGGCCCGGGGCACACAATGAAGAGAAGCAAGGCCGGGGGGGGGCCTCCGAGGCCCCCGAGCCACTCGAGCTGCTGTTGTTCCCCGAGCAGGAGGACCCGGGGTCGAGCGGAGTCGAAGCCCCTGGGGTCCTGTCCCGCCCGGTGCAAGTTTCCTCCCCGGACGCCTCCTCTTCACCATCGCCGGGGGCCGGCAGCAGCAGCGACCGCTCATCGTGCCGCTGTGGGCCGTGGACGGGGGAGGACGATGAAGGCTCCCCGCCCTCTACACCCGGGCGGGCGACGCCGGAGAGCCCTGTTTTCAACCCGGACATGTTTCCGGGGGGCCTCTCCGACGTCCCGGAGTCGCCGGCGTGGGTGGAGGCGCCGTCCACGGGCCCTGAGCTGCGGGAGGAGCCTGCGAGGGACCTGCCTGAGGACGACCCTGGGGGGGTGGGGTCGACTCGTGCCAAGGGTTAGCCGGTGAGCCCGTGCCGCCCGCCATACTCCATGTGGCGGGGTACTCGAGCTCGGGAGGTGACCGTTCGGAGGAGGAAGGCTGCTCGGTGGTGGGTGAGGAGGAGGATTTAGATGCGCTCTGCAGCGAGGCAGAGGGCACCCTCACACCCGGCACCGAGTCTCCCCTCGTCCCCCCTGGGGAACTCCGGACATTTCTGGGAACGCACCATGGTCACCCGGACTGTGTGCGGCTGGCCCTGGACAGCTGGGGAAACCTGGGGCTGCTCCTTGGCTCCGCCCGGGCCTATGTCAGAGAGGCCCGGGAGTTCGATCAAGACCAGGAGGAGCAGCGTCAAGCTGTTCCGTTCCTTGTGGGACTCCTGAGGGTGGAGGGGCGGTACCCCCACTCTGAGCACTGAAGGTGATGGATAACTATTGCTGCTGACATGGAGGTTACCATGGCCAGCCTCAACATCAACGGCAGCAGCCACGCGCACCACCGTCTTCAGTTCCTGTCTATCCTCCGGGACGGAAAGTGCGGGGTGTGCTTCCTGCAGGAAACCCAGGCCATCCCGGTGACGAAGCTCAGTGAACACTGGAGGGGCAAGGAGGAGTCTTCATGAGTGACCTGGCCCTACGTTCGGGCGGGGTGGCTATCTTGTTGGCTCCACATTTTCAGCCGGAGATCTTGGGGGTCAAGGAGCCGGTGTCAGGCCGTCTGCTGCACCTAAAGGCCCGTTTCGGGGCAGCGGTGATTCACTTTGTAAATGTATCCGCTCCCGTGGCCGGACCGCAGCAGGCGACTTTCTTCCAAAAGGTGTCCACTCTTCTTAGCACCATCCCGGTGGGCGAGTGCATCGTCCTCGGAGGGGATTTCAATTGCACCCTCCGGGACAAGGACCGCATCGGAGTCCAGTGCGGCCTGGCTGCGGTGGTGGAGTTGAGGGACCTGGTTAGGTCCTTTGACTTGGTGGATGTCTGGTGGACTCTCCATTGAATTGCGGGCGTACACCTCTGTGCGGCCCCAGTTCAGAGCGTCCAGCATCGACCGTCTTTACATTTCCAAGACGGACTTGCCCAGCGTTCCGACAGCCTCCATGGAGCAGGTGCCGAGCTCGGATCACGACCTGGTGTGGGCGGTTCTCGCCCCGTCCCGCGCTCAGACACGGTCCGCGTACTGGCACTTTAACAACCTGCTGCTGGATGACGAGCGGTTCCTGGACTGGTTCTGCCGTTTCTGGGCCGGCTGGAGAAGGAAGCGGGGTGGCTTCCCCTCCTTGAGGCTACGGTGGGATGTGGGCAAGGCCCAGAACCGTGCCTTCTGTCAGGGGTACACGAAGGGGTCTTCAGCGGGGTGGAACTCCACGATCGCCAACCTGGCTGAGGAACTCCTCGATCTGGAGTCACGTCTCGCTCAGCCCGATGAGGCCCGGCCCTGGGGCTGGTGTACAGGGAGAAGAGGGGCGCACTGCGGGGCCTGCAACTCGCCGGGTCCCGCGGCGTGGACGTGAGGTCACGGATCCGTTTCCTAACGGACATGGACCTGGGCTCCCGCTTCTTCTACTCGCTGGAAAGAGGACGCGGGGCCCGTCGGCAGATTTCTACGCTGCTGGTCGACGACGGGTCCCTCGTCTCGGATCCGGAGGGGGTCAGGACCCTGATCAGGGATTTTTACTCCGACCTCTTCTCTCCGGGTCCGTCCAGCGAGGACGCTTTCAGAGTTCTGGGGGAGGACCTGCCGCAGGTGGGCCCGGAGGGCGCCGGGAAGCTCGATAATGCCATCAACCTCCAAGAGCTGACCAGCGCCCTGGACAGCCTCTCACGGGGCAAATCCCCAGGACTGGACAGGCTGACCGTGGAGTTCTTCAGGGCATTCTGGGACACCCTGGGGAGCGACTATGCAGGGGTCCTGGGGGAATGTATCGCGACCGGGGAGATGCCCCTTTCGTGGCGCAGGGCCGTCATTGCCCTGCTGCCCAAGAAGGGGGATCTCCGCCGACTTAAGAACTGGCGACCGGTCTCCCTCCTCAGCACGGACTATAAAATCTTAGCCAAGGTGCTGTGTTTACGCCTTGGCCTCGAGCTGGACCACATGATCCACCCTGACCAGTCCTACACAGTCCCGGACCGCACAATCTATGACAATATCCACCTGGCCCGGGACATTATCCATTTTGCCCAGGGGACTGGTATGTCGAGCGCCTCCCTGTCTCTTGACCAGGAGAAGGCGTTCGACAGGGTGGGGCCCGGGGATTTGCTCGGGACTCTGCGAGCTGTCGGGTTCGGGTGGCATTTTGTGGCCCGGATCCGGTTACTGTCCGCCGCCTCGGAGAGTCTGATTAAGGTTAACGGGTCCCTGACGGCGCCCCTTCGCTTTGGGAGAGGAGTGCGTCAGGGCTGCCCCCTGTCCGGCCAACATTATTCCCTCTGCGTGGAGCCTTTCCTGTGCCTCCTGCGGAGGAGGTTCACGGGGCTGGTTCTGCGCGAGCCGGACGGGGGGGTGATCCTCTCGGCGGACGCTGATGCCGTGTTCCTCATGGTCACTGACCCCGGGGACCCCCGGAGGATGCGAGAGAGCCAAGCTGTCTACTCCGCCGCGTCCTCCCCACGGATCAACTGGGCCAAATGTTCCGGACTCCTGGTCGGTCCGTGGCAGATGGACCCCCTCCCGGAGGAGCTCGGACCCTTCAG
The DNA here is from genome assembly GCF_047496885.1 of Scyliorhinus torazame. Taxonomy (NCBI): domain Eukaryota; kingdom Metazoa; phylum Chordata; class Chondrichthyes; order Carcharhiniformes; family Scyliorhinidae; genus Scyliorhinus; species Scyliorhinus torazame. Next base: position 31,384 of record NW_027307919.1, on the reverse strand, counting down.
CTGGAGTCGGACCAACAGCCTCTACCTGGGAGTCCATCTTTGCCCGGCAGAGGGAGCCTGGCCGGCGAACGGGCAGGAGCTGGAGACCAAGGTCACCGCTGGCCTGGGACGCTGGACAGGACGGCTCCGAGTGCTGTCCCACAGGGGCCGAGTTCTCGTCATAAACCAGCTGATCGCCTCCATGCTGTGGTCCCGGCTGGTCACTGACCCCCCCCCCCTGGCTTTGTCCCACCATCCAGAGAGCCCAGCTTCGGTTCCTCCGGGACAATCGACTGCACGGGGTCGCTGCGGAGGTCTGGAGTCTCCCGATGGCGGAGGGCGGTCAGGCGCTGGTGTGCCTCCGCACCCAGACTGCCACTTTCCACCCTCAGACTCTGCAGCGTTACCTGTACGCTGAGCCTCCTCCACGGTGGGGCCCTGGCGACGGATTTCTCCCCCCAGGGGCTCGGCCTGAACTACGACGTGCAGCTCCTGTCTGTGGACCAGCAGGGTCTTCGGAACTCTCTGTTGGCGCTGCCCGTCTTGTACCAGGTCCTCCTCAAAGTCTGGAACACGGTCTCCAGGCGCCGCAGCTCTCCCCCGTCAGGAGTGGCGGCTGTCGTAAGGGAGGCGCTGCTCAGGAATCCGCACCTCCGCCAATCTCCATTCGGGTGGCTGGCGGGGCGGAGGGCGGTGGGTGCCGTGGGCAGGGCTGGGTGACGGAGGGCTGTGGGTGCCGTGGGAAGGGCTGGGTGGCGGAGGGCCGGGCTGTGGGTGCCGTGGGCAGGGCTGGGTGGCGGAGGGCTGTGGGTGCCGTGGGCAGGGCTGGGTGGCGGAGGGCTGTGGGTGCCGTGGGAAGGGCTGGGTGGCGGAGCGGAGGGCTGTGGGTGCCGTGGGCAGGGCTGGGTGGCGGAGGGCTGTGGGTGCCGTGGGAAGGGCTGGGTGGCGGAGCGGAGGGCTGTGGGTGCCGTGGGAAGGGCTGGGTGGCGGAGGGCCGGGCTGTGGGTGCCGTGGGAAGGGCTGGGTGGCGGAGGGCTGTGGGTGCCGTGGGAAGGGCTGGGTGGCGGAGGGCTGTGGGTGCCGTGGGAAGGGCTGGGTGGCGGAGCGGAGGGCTGTGCTTGCCGTGGGAAGGGCTGGGTGGCGGAGGGCTGTGGGTGCCGTGGGAAGGGCTGGGTGGCGGAGGGCTGTGGGTGCCGTGAGAAGGGCTGGGTGGCGGAGGGCTGTGGGTGCCGTGGGAAGGGCTGGGTGGCGGAGCGGAGGGCTGTGGGTGCCGTGGGAAGGGCTGGGTGGCGGAGGGCTGTGGGTGCCGTGGGAAGGGCTGGGTGGCGGAGGGCTGTGGGTGCAGTGGGAAGGGCTGGGTGGGGAGGGCCAGGCTGTGGATGCCCAGGGACCATTGTAAATAATGATATTCTACTCAGGGATCTCTGTAAATAATGATATACTGCTCAGAGACCACTGTATTTCATGATATTCTAAACAGGGACCACTGTAAATAATGATATTCTCCCCAGGGACCACTGTAAATAATGATATACTACCCAGGGACCACTGTAAATAATGATATTCTACTCAGGGACCACTGTAAATAATGATATACTGCTCAGAGACCACTGTATTTCATGATATTCTAAACAGGGACCACTGTAAATAATGATATACTGCCCAGGGACCACTGTGTGAAGAATGATATACTGCCCAGGGACCACTGTGTGAAGAATGATATATCTCGCAGAGACCACTGTAAATACTGATATACTACCCTGGGACGACTGTTAATAATGAAATACTTTCCAGACTCCACTGTAAATTAAGAGGTACTACACAGGGCACACTATAAATGATGACATAATGTCCAGGGACCACTGTAAATCATGATGTATCACTCTGGGACCACTGAAAATAATACTACACTACACTGGGACCACTGTAAATAATGATATGTTACCCAGGGACCACTATAAATAATGATATACCGCCCAGAGACCACTGCAAATAATTATATATCACCAAGCGACAACTGTAAATAATGATAGACAATCCAGACCCCTGTAAATAATGATATACTACCCAGGGACCACTGCAAATAATGACATACTGCCCATGGTCCACTGTGAATAAAGATGCACTACAGATTGCGCAGTATTATTGATGACATACTGTCCAGGTACCATGGTAAATCATGACCTAACACCCTGGGACCACTGTAAATAACGATATACTGCCCAGGGACCACTGTGGAAAATGATATACTACCCAGGGACAACTGTAAATAATGAAATACTACCCGGGGCCCAATGTAAATAATGCTATACTACCCAGGGGCCATTGTAAAAAATGATATGCCACCCTGGAACCACTGTTTATAACGATATTCTACCCAGGGAACGCTGGACGTAATGAGATACAACCCAGGGACCACTGTAGATAATGTCACACTACCCAGGGACCACTGTAAATATTGATATTCTACCCAGGGACCACTGTAAATAATGATATTTTATCATGGGACCACTGTAAATAATGATATTTTACCATGGGATCGCGGTAGACAAAGATATGCTGCACAGGGACCACTGTAAATAATGATATTCTACCCATGGACCACAGTAAATAATGATATACTATCCAGTGACAACTCTAAATAAAGATATACTACCGAAGGACCACTGTAGTTAAAGATACACCATCCAGAGTCCATTGTAAAGAATGATAGACAATCCAGACCCCTGTAAATAATGATATACTAGCCAGGGACCACTGTAAATAATGACATACTGCCCATGGCCCACTGTGAATAAAGATGTACTACACAGTGCACACTATAATTGATGACATACTGTCCAGGTACCACTGTAAATCATGATATACCACCTTGGGACCACTGTAAATAACGATATACTGCCCAGGGACCACTGTGGAAAATGATATACTACCCAGGGTCAACTGTAAATAATGATATACTGCCCAGGGACCACTGTAAATAATGATATACTACCCAGGGACCACTGTAAATAATGATATCCTATCCAGGGGCCACTATAAATAATGATATACTATCCAGGGACCACTGCAAATAATGATGTACTGAACAGGGAACCCTGTAAATAATGAAATACTACCCGGGGCCCACTATAAATAATGCTATACTACCCAGGGGCCATTGTAAATAATGATATGCCACCCTGGAACCACTGTTTATAACGATATTCTACGCAGGGAACGCTGGAAGTAATGAGATACAACCCAGGGACCACTGTAGATAATGTTACACTACCCAGGGACCACTGTAAATAATGATATTCTACCCAGGGACCGCTGTGGAAAATGATATACTACCCAGGGACAACTGTAAATAATGATATACTGCCCAGGGACCACTGTAAATAATGATATACTACCCAGGGACCACTGTAAATAATGATATCCTATCCAGGGGCCACTGTAAATAATGATATACTATCCAGGGACCACTGCAAATAATGATGTACTGAACAGGGAACCCTGTAAATAATGAAATACTACCCGGGGCCCACTATAAATAATGCTATACTACCCAGGGGCCATTGTAAATAATGATATGCCACCCTGCAACCACTGTTTATAACGATATTCTACGCAGGGAACGCTGGAAGTAATGAGATACAACCCAGGGACCACTGTAGATAATGTTACACTACCCAGGGAGCACTGTAAATAATGATATACTACCCAGGGACCACTGTAAATAATGATATTCTACCCAGGGACCACTGTAAATAATGATATATTACCCAGAGACCACTGTAAATAATGATTTTCTACCCAGGGACCTATGTAAATAGTGATATATTACCCTGGGACCACTGTCAATAATGATATTCTACCCAGGGAGCACTGTAAATAATGATATACTACCCAGGGACCACTGTAAATAATGATATTCTACCCAGGGACCACTGTAAATGATGATATTCTACCCAGGGACCAATGTAAATAATGTGATACTGCACAGGGACCACTGAAAATAATGATATTCTACCCAGGGAACACTGTAAATAATGATATACTACCCAAGGACCACTGTAAATAATGATACACTGCTCAGGGACCACAGTAAATAATGATATACTACCAAGGGACCACTAGAAATAATGATGTTCTACTCGGGGACCACTGTAGATAACGATATACTACACGGGACCACTTTAAATAATTATATTCTACCCAGGGACCACAGTAAAGAATGATATAATCCGCAGGGACCACTATAAATAATGATATTCTACACAGGGACCACTGTAAATAATGATACTCTACCCAGGGACCACAATCAATAATGATATACTGCCCAGGGACCACTGTAAATAATGATATTATACACAGGGACCACCGTAAATAATGAGATACTACACAGAGAACACTGTAAATAATGATATTCTACCCAGGGAACACTGTCAATAATGGTATACTACCCAGGGACCACTGTAAATAATGATATACTGCCCAGGGACAACAGTAAATAATGATATACTACCAAGGGACCACTAGAAATAAAGATGTTCTACCCAGGGACCACTGTAGATAATGATATACCACTAGGGACCACTTTCAATAATGATATTCTACTAAGGGACCACTGTAAACAATGATATAATACGCAGGGACCACTATAAATAATGGTATTCTGCCCACAGGACCACTGTAAATAATGATATACTACCCAGGGAGCACTGTAAATAATGATTTACTACCCAGGGACCACTTTAAATAATGATATTCTACCCAGTGACCACTGTAATGAATGATATTCTACTAAGGGACCACTGTAAAGAATGATAGAATACGCAGGGACCACTATAAATAATGATATTCTACCCAGGGACCACTGTAAATAATGATATACTACCCAGGGACCACTGTAAATAATGATATAGTACCCAGGGACCACTGTAATTCATGATATAATACCCAGGGACAACTGTAAATAATGACATTCTACACAGGAACTAGTGTAAATAATGATATAACACCCAGGGACCACTGTAAACATTGATATTCGACAGAGGGACCACTGCAAATAATAATATTCGACCCCGGGGGCCACTGTAAATAATGATATTCTACCCAGGGACCACTGTAAATAACGATATACTGCCCAGGGTCCACTTTATGTAATGATATTCTACACAGGGACCACTGTAAATAATGATATACTGCCCAGGGACCACTGTAAGTAATGATATTCTACACAGGGACCACTGTAAATAATGATATACTGCCCAGGGTCCACTTTATATAATGATACACTACACAGGGACCACTGTAAATGGTGATATTCTCCCCAGGGACCACAGTAAATAATGAGATAATACCCAGGGACCATTGTAGATACTGATATACCACACAGGGACCATTGTAAATAATGAGATACTACCCTGGAACCACAGTAAATAATGAGATACTACCCAGGGACCACTGTAAATAATGATATACTACCCATAGACCAATGTAAATAATGATATTCTCCCCAGGGACCACAGTAAATAATGAGATAATACCCAGGGACCATTGTAGATACTGATATACCACTCAGGGAACATTGAAAATAATGATATTCTACCCAGGCACCACTGTAAATGATGACATACTACCCGGGGACCATTGTAGATATGGATATACTACCCAGGGACCCCTGTAAATGATGTTATTATGCGCAGGAACCACCGTAAATAATGATATTCTACCCAGGGACCACTGTGAATATTGATACATTGCCCAGCGACTACTGTAAATAATGCTATTCAATGCAGGGGCCACTATAAATGATGACATACTACTCAGCGCACAATTGTAAATAATGATATTCTACTCTGCGACGACTGAAAAAAAATGATATACTGCCCAGGGACCACTGCAAACAATGATATTGCACCCTGGGACCACTATAAATAATGATATACCGTCCAGAGACCACCGCAAATAATTATATATAAACAAGGGACAACTGTAAATAATGATATACAACCCAGGGACAACTGTATATAAGAATATAATACCCAAGGACCACTGTAAATTATGATATTCCACACAGGGACCACTGTAAATAATGACATTCGAACCAGGGACCACTGTAAATAATGTTATACTACCAGGGACCACTGTACATAATGATATACTACCCAGTGAACACTGTAAATAATTATATCCTGCCCAGGGACAACTGTAAATAATTAAAAACTACCCAGGGATGACTGTGATTAATGATATATTTCCCAGGGACCACTGCAAATAATGGTATACGACACCATGGACCAATGTAAATGATGATATATTACCCAGGGACCACTGTGAATCCTGATATATTGCCCAGAGACACTGTAAATAATGAAATACTATCCAGGATTCACTGTAAATAAAGATGTATTACACAGGGCACACTATAATTGATGACATACTGTCCAGGGACAACTGCAAATCATGATATACCACACTGTGAGCACTGTCAATAATGATATACCACACTGGGACCACTGTAAATAATGATATACTACCCAGGGAACACTTTAAATAATGATACGTTACCCAGGAACAACAGTAAATAAAGATATACTATCCAGGGAACACTGAAAATAATGATATCCTACCCAAGGACAACTGTAAATAATGATATACTGCCCAGGGACAACTGTAAATAATGATATACTGCTCAGGGACCACTGCAAATAATGATGTACTGCAGAGGGAGCCCTGTAAATAATGAAATACTACCTGGGGCCCAATGTAAATAATGGAATACAACCCAGGGACCACTGTAAATAATGTCATTCTACCCAGGGAACACTGTAAATAATGATATTCTACCCAGGGAACACTGTAATTAATGATATTCTACCCAGGGAACACTGTAAATAATGATATTCTAACCAGGGACCACTGTAAGTAATGATAGACTGCCCAGGGACTACTTTAAATAATTATATTCTGCACAGAGACCACTGTAAATAATGATATACAACCCAGGGAACACTGTAAATAATGATATTCTACCCAGGGACCACTGTAAATAATGATATACTACCCAGGGACCACTGTAAATCATGATATAATACCCAGGGACCACTGTAAATAATGATATTCTACACAGGAACCAGTGTAAATAATGATATAATACCCAGGGACCACTGTAAATATTGATATTCTACAGAGGGACCACTGCAAATAATGATATACGACCCCGGGGGCCACTGTAAATAATGATATTCTACCCAGGGACCACTGCAAATAACGATATACTGCCCATGGTCCACTTTATATAATGATATTCTACCCAGGGACCACTGTAAATAATGATATACTGCCCAGGGTCCACTTTATATAATGAAACAGTACACAGGGACCACCGTAAATAATGATACACTACCCAGAGACCATTGTAAATGGTGATATTCTCCCCAGGGACCACAGTAAATAATGAGATAACACCCAGGGACATTGGAGATACTGATATACCGCTCAGGGACCATTGAAAAGAATGATATTCTACCCAGGCACCACTGTAAATGATGACATACTACCCGGGGACCATTGTAGATATGGATATACTACCCAGGGACGCCTGTAAATAATGTTATTCTTCGCAGGAACCACCGTAAATAATAATATTCTACCCAGGGACCACTGGAAATAATGATATACTGCTCAGAGACCACTGTAAATAATGATATCCTACCCAGGGACCACTGTGAATATTGATACATTGCCCAGCGACTACTGTAAATAATGCTATACAATGCAGGGACCACTATAAATGATGACATACTACCCAGCGCACAATTGTAAATAATGATATTCTACTCTGCGACAACTGAAAAAAATGATATGCTGCCCAGGGATCACTGCAAACAATGATATGCCACCCTGGGACCACTATAAATAATGATATACCGTCCAGAGACCACCGCAAATAATTATATATAACCAAGGGACAACTGTAAATAATGATATACAACCCAGGGATAACTGTAAATAAGAATATAATACCCAGGGACCACTGTAAATTATGATATTCCACACAGGGACCACTGTAAATAATGACATTCGAACCAGGGACCACTGTAAATAATGTTATACTACCCAGGGACCACTGTACATAATGATATACTACCCAGTGAATACTGTAAATAATTATATCCTGCCCAGGGACAACTGTAAATAATTAAAAACTACCCAGGGACGACTGTGATTAATGATATATTGCCCAGGGACCACTGCAAATAATGGCATACTACACCATGGACCACCGTAAATAATGATATATTACCCAAGGACCACTGTGAATCCTGATATATTGCCCAGAGACACTGTAAATAATGAAATACTATCCAGGAGCCACTGTAAATAAAGATGTATTACACAGGGCACACTATAATTGATGACATACTGTCCAGGGACAACTGTAAATCATGATATACCACACTGTGAACACTGTCAATAATGATATACCACACTGGGACCACTGTAAATAATGATATACTACCCAAGGAACACTTTAAATAATGATACGTTACCCAGGAACAACAGTAAATAAAGATATACTATCCAGGGAACACTGTAAATAATGATATCCTACCCAAGGACAACTGTAAATAATGATATACTGCTCAGGGACCACTGCAAATAATGATGTACTGCAGAGGGATCCCTGTAAATAATGAAACACTACCTGGGGGCAATGTAAATAATGGTATACAACACAGGGACCACTGTAAATAATGATATACTCCCCAGGGACCACTGTAAATTACGATATACTACGCAGGGACCACTGTAAAAAATGCTATACTACCCTGTGACCACTGTAAATAATGATATACTACCCAGGGGCCATTGTAAATAATGATATACTGCTCAGGGACAACTGTAAATAATGATATCCTACCCAGGGACAACTGTAAATAATGATATACTGCACAGGGAACATTGTAAATAATGATATACTGCTCAGGGACCACTGCAAATAATGATGTACTGCAGAGGGATCCCTGTAAATAATGAAACACTACCTGGGGCCCAATGTAAATAATGGTATACAACCCAGGGTCCACTGTAAATAATTATATACTCCCCAGGGACCACTGTAAATTACGATATACTACGCAGGGACCACTGTAAAAAATGCTATACTACCCTGTGACCACTGTAAATAATGATATATTACCCAGGGACCAATGTAAATAATGATATTGTACCCAGGGACCACTGTAAATTACGATATACTACCCAGGGACCACTGCAAATAATTACATCCTACCCAGCGACCACTGAAAATAATCATATTCTTCACTGGGACCACTGTAAATAATTAGATACTGCCCACGGACCACTGGAAATAATCATATTCTTCACAGGCACCACTGTAAATAATGATATATTACCCAGGGCCCACTGTAAATAATCATATTCTTCTCAGGGCCCACTGTAAGTAATGATATACTACTCAGCGACCACTGTAAATAATTATGTTCTTCACAGGGACCACTGTAAATATTGATATTCTACCCAGGGACAACTGTAAATAATCATATTCTTCACAGGGACCACTGTAAATAATGATATTCTACCCAGGGTCCACTGTAAATGATGATACCTACCCAAGGCCACAGTAAATAATGGTATACAACCCAGTGACCGGTATAAATAATGATATACTACACAGGGACCACAGTACGTAATGATAACCTACGCAGGGACCACTGTAAATAATGATTTACCACCCAGGTACCGCTGAATATAATGATATTCTACCCAAGGACCACTGCAAATACTGATATACTATCCAGAGACCACTGCAAATAATGATATACTGCCCAGGGACCACTGCAAATAATGATATTCTAACCAGGGACCACTGTAAATAATGATATTCTACTCAGGGAACACTGTAAATAATGATATTCTAACCAGAGGCCATTGTATATAATGATATTCTACCCAGGGAACACTGTATATAATTGTTTTCTACCCAGGGAACACTGTGCATAATGATATACTGCACAGGGAACACTGTAAATAATGATATTCTAACCAGAGGCCATTGTATATAATGATATTCTACTCAGGCAACACTGTAAATAGTGATATTCTAACCAGGGACCACTGTATATAATGGTATTCTACCCAGGGAACACTGTAAATAATGATATTCTTACCAGGGAACACTGCAAATAATGATATTCTACCCAGGGAACACTGTAAATAATGATATTCTAACCAGGGACCACTGTAAATAATGATATTCTACCCAGGGAACACTGTAAATAATGATATTCTACCCAGGGAACACTGTAAATAATGATATTCTTCCCAGGGACCACTGTAAATAATGATAATCTCACCAGGGACCACTGTAAATAATGATATTCTACGCAGGGATCACTGTAAATTACGATATACTACCCAGGGACCATTGCAAATAATTACATCCTACCCAGCGACCACTGAAAATAATCATATTCTTCACAGGGACCACTGTAAATAATGATATTCTTCACAGGGACCACTGTAAATAATGAGATACTGCCCACGGAACACGGGAAATAATCATATTCTTCACAGGCACCACTGTAAATAATGATATATTACCCAGGGCCCACTGTAAATAATCATATTCTTCTCAGGGCCCACTGTAAATAATGATATACTACTCAGCGACCACAGTAAATAATTATGTTCTTCACAGGGACCACTGTAAATATTGATATTCTACCCAGGGACAACTGCAAATAATCATATTCTTCACAGGGACCACTGTAAATAATGATATTCTACCCAGGGTCCACTGTAAATGATGATACCTACCCAAGGCCACAGTCAATAATGGTATACAACCCAGTGACGGGTATGAATAATGATATACTACCCAGGGGACACTGCAAATAATGATATTCTAACCAGGGACCACTGAAAATAATGATATACTATCCAGGGACCACTGTAAATAATGATATTCTACCCAAGGACCACTGCAAATACTGATATACTATCCAGAGACCACTGCAAATAATGATATACTGCCCAGGGACCACTGCAAATAATGATATTCTAACCAGGGACCACTGTAAATAATGATATTCTACTCAGAGAACACTGTAAATAATGATAATCTAACCAGGGAACACTGTAAATAATGATATTCTACACAGGGAACACTGTAAATAATGATATTCTACCCAGGGAACACTGTAAATAATGATATTCTAACCAGGGACCGCTGTATATAATGATATTCTAACCAGGGAACACTGTAAATAATGATATTCTAATCAGGGAACACTGTAAATAATGGTATTCTACCCAGGGAACACTGTAAATAATGATATTCTAACCAGGGAACGCTGTAAATAATGATATTCTACCCAGGGAACACTGTAAATAATGATATTCTAACCAGGGACCGCTGTATATAATGATATTCTAACCAGGGAACACTGTAAATAATGATATTCTACCCAGGGAACACTGTAAATAATGATATTCTAACCAGGGAACACTGTAAATAATGATATTCTACCCAGGGAACACTGTAAATAATGATATTCCACCCAGGGAACACTGTAAATAATGATATTCTACCCAGGGAACACTGTAAATAATGATATTCTAACCAGGGACCACTGTATATAATGATATTCTACTCAGGGAACACTGTAAATAGTGATATTCTAAACAGGGGCCACCGTATGTAATGATATTCTACTCAGGGAACACTGTAAATAGTGATATTCTAACCAGGGACCACTGTATATAATGGTATTCTACCCAGGGAACACTGTAAATCATGATATTCTACCCAGGGAACACTGTAAATAATGATATTCTTACCAGGGACCACTGTATATAATGGTATTCTACCCAGGGAACACTGTGCATAATTATATACTGCACAGGGACCACAGTAAATAACGATATGCTTCCCAGGGACCACTGTAAATAATGTTAATCTCACCAGGGACCACTGTAAATAATGATATTCTAACCAGGGACCACTGTAAATAATGATATTCTACCCAGGGAACACTGTATATAATGATACACTACCCAGGGACCACTGCATATAATGATATTCTACCCAGGGCCACTGTATAAAAGGATACACTATCCAGAGACCACTGTAAATAATGATACACTACCCAGGGACCACTGTATCTAATGATATAATGCCCAGGGACCACTGTAACTAATGAAATACTATCCAGTGGCCACTGTAAATGATGCAACCTACCTAAGGCCTCTGTACATATTGGCATACAACCCAGGAACCGCTGAAGATAATGATATTCTACTCAGGGACAACGGTAGATAATGATACACTAACCGGGACCACTGTAAATAATGATATTCTCCCCAGTGACCACTGTAAGTAATGACAGACTGCCCAGGGACTACTGTAAATAATTATATTCTGCACAGAGACCATAGTAAATAATGATACACTACCCAGGGACCACTGTAGAAATGATATACGACCCAGGGATCACTGTAAATAATGGTAAACTCCCCAGTGACCACGGTATATAGAACAAAGAACAAAGAAGAACAAAGAAATGTACAGCACAGGAACAGGCCCTTCGGCCCTCCAAGCACGTGCCGACCATACTGCCCGACTAAACTACAATCTTCTACACTTCCTGGGTCCGTATCCTTCTATTCCCATCCTATTCATATATTTGTCAAGATGCCCCTTAAATGTCCCTATCGTCCCTGCTTCCACTACCTCCTCCGGTAGCGAGTTCCAGGCACCCACTACCCTCTGCGTAAAAAACTTGCCTCGTACATCTACTCTAAACCTTGCCCCTCTCACCTTAAACCTATGCCCCCTAGTAATTGACTCCTCTACCCTGGGGAAAAGCCTCTGACTATCCACTCTGTCTATGCCCCTCATAAGTTTGTATACCTCTATCAGGTCGCCCCTCAACCTCCTTCGTTCCAGTCAGAACAAACCGAGTTTATTCAATCGCTCCTCATAGCTTATGCCCTCCATACCAGGCAACATTCTGGTAAATCTCTTCTGCACCCTCTCTAAAGCCTCCACATCCTTCTGGTAGTGTGGCGACCAGAATTGAACACTATACTCCAAGTGTGGCCTAACTAAGGTTCTATACAGCTGCAACATGACTTGCCAATTCTTATACTCAATGCCCCGGCCAATGAAGGCAAGCATGCCGTATGCCTTCTTGACTACCTTCTCCACCTGTGTTGCCCCTTTCAATGACCTGTGGACCTGTACTCCTAGATCTCTTTGACTTTCAATACTCTTGAGGGTTCTACCATTCACTGTATATTCCCTAACTGCATTAGACCTTCCAAAATGCATTACCTCACATTTGTCCGGATTAAACTCCATCTGCCATCTCTCCGCCCAAGTCTCCAGACAATCTAAATCCTGCTGTATCCTCAGACAGTCCTCATCGCTATCCGCAATTCCACCAACCTTTGTGTCATCTGCAAACTTACTAATCAGACCAGTTACATTTTCCTCCAAATCATTTATATATACTACAAACAGCAAAGGTCCCAACACTGATCCCTGTGGAACACCACTGGTCACAGCCCTCCAATTAGAACAGCATCCCTCCATTGCTACCCTCTGCCTTCTATGGCCTAGCCAGTTCTGTATCCACCTTGCCAGTTCACCCCTGATCCCCTGTGACTTCACCTTTTGTACTAGTCTACCATGAGGGACCTTGTCAAAGGCCTTACTGAAGTCCATATAGACAACATCTACTGCCCTACCTGCATCAATCATCTTAGTGACCTCCTCGAAAAACTCTATCAAGTTAGTGAGACACGACCTCCCCTTCACAAAACCGTGCTGCCTCTCACTAATACGTTCATTTGCTTACAAATGGGAGTAGATCCTGTCTCGAAGAATTCTCTCCAGTAATTTCCCTACCACTGAAGTAAGGCTCACCGGCCTGTAGTTCCCGGGATTATCCTTGCTACCCTTCTTAAACAGAGGAACAACATTGGCTATTCTCCAGTCCTCCGGGACATCCCCTGAAGACAGCGAGGATCCAAAGATTTCTGTCAAGGCCACAGCAATTTCCTCTCCAGCCTCCTTCAGTATTCTGGGTAGATCCCATCAGGCCCTGGGGACTTATCTACCTTAATATTTTTTAAGACACCCAACACCTCGTCTTTTTGGATCACAATGTGACCCAGGCTATCTACACCCCCTTCTCCAGACTCAACATCTACCAATTCCTTCTCTTTGGTGAATACTGATGCAAAGTATTCATTTAGTACCTCGCCCATTTCCTCTGGCTCCGCACATAGATTCCCTTGCCTATCCTTCAGTGGGCCAACCTTTTCCCTGGCTACCCTCTTGCTTTTTATGTACGTGTAAAAAGCCTTGGGGATTTTCCTTAACCCTATTTGCCAATGACTTTTCATGACCCCTTCTAGCCCTCCTGACTCCTTGCTTAAGTTCCTTCCTACTTTCCTTATATGCCACACAGGCTTCGTCTGTTCCCAGCCTTTTAGCCCTGACAAATGCCTCCTTTTTCTTTTTGACGAGGCCTACAATATCACTCGTCATCCAAGGTTCCCGAAAATTGCCGTATTTATCTTTCTTCCTCACAGGAACATGCCTGTCCTGTATTCCTTTCAACTGACACTTGAAAGCCTCCCACATGTCAGATGTTGATTTGCCCTCAAACATCCGCCCCCAATCTATGTTCTTCAGTTCTCGCCTAATATTGTTATAATTAGCCTTCCCCCAATTTAGCACATTCATCCTCGGACCACTCTTATCCTTGTCCACCAGTACTTTAAAACTTACTGAATTGTGGTCACTGTTACCAAAATGCTCCCCTACTGAAACATCAACCACCTGGCCGGGCTCATTCCCCAATACCAGGTCCAGTACCGCCCCTTCCCTAGTTGGACTGTTTACATATTGTTTTAAGAAGCCCTCCTGGATGCTCCTTACAAACTCCGCCCCGTCTAAGCCCCTGGCACTAAGTGAGTCCCAGTCAATATTGGGGAAGTTGAAGTCTCCCATCACCACAACCCTGTTGTTTTTACTCTTTTCCAAAATCTGTCTACCTATCTGCTCCTCTATCTCCCGCTGGCTGTTGGGAGGCCTGTAGTATACCCCCAACATTGTGACTGCACCCTTCTTATTCCTGATCTCTACCCATATAGCCTCACTGCCCTCTGAGGTGTCCTCTCGCAGTATAGCTGTGATATTCTCCCGAACAAGTAGCGCAACTCCGCCTCCCCTTTTACATCCCCCTCTATCCCGCCTGAAACATCTAAATCCTGGAACGTTTAGCTGCCAATCCTGCCCTTCCCTCAACCAGGTCTCTGTAATGGCAACAACATCATAGTTCCAAGTAGTAATCCAAGCTCTAAGTTCATCTGCCTTACCCGTAATGCTCCTTGCATTAAAACATATGCACTTCAGGCCACCAGACCCGCTGTGTTCAGCAACCTCTCCCCGTCTGCTCTGCCTCAGAGCCACACTGTCCCTATTCCTTAGTTCTCCCTCAATGCTCTCACCTTCTGACCTATTGCTCCCGTGCCCACCCCCCTGCCATACTAGTTTAAACCCTCCCGTGTGACACTAGCAAACCTCGCGGCCAGGATATTTATGCCTCTCCGGTTTAGATGCAACCCGTCCATCTTATACAGGTCACACCTGCCCCGGAAGAGCTCCCAGTGGTCCAGATAACGGAAACCCTCCCTCCTACACCAGCTGTTTAGCCACGTGTTTGTCTGCTCTATCTTCCTATTTCTAGCCTCACTGGCACGTGGCACAGGGAGTAATCCCGAGATTACAACCCTCGAGGTCCTGTCTTTTAACTTTCTGCCTAGCTCCCTGAACTCCTGCTGCAGGACCTCATGCCCCTTCCTGCCTATGTCGTTAGTACCAATA
Organism: Scyliorhinus torazame; assembly: GCF_047496885.1. NCBI lineage: Eukaryota > Metazoa > Chordata > Chondrichthyes > Carcharhiniformes > Scyliorhinidae > Scyliorhinus > Scyliorhinus torazame. The sequence goes on along the minus strand of NW_027307919.1, from coordinate 15,489 downwards.
TGTACAACGACCTCTGCCTGTTTTCCCTCCCCCTTCAGGATTCCCTCTACCCGTTCGGAGACATCCTGGACCCTGGCACCAGGGAGGCAACATACCATCCTGGAGTCTCTTTCACGACCACAGAAGCGCCTATCTGTGCCCCTGACTATAGAGTCCCCTATTACTATTACTCTTCTGCGCTTGGACCCTCCCTTCTGAACATCAGAGCCAGCCGTGGTGCCACTGCTCTGGCTGCTGCTGTTTTCCCCTGATAGGCTATCCCCCCCGACAGTATCCAAAGGGGTATATCTGTTCGAGAGGGGGACAACCACAGGGGATTCCTGCACTGACTGCCTGCCCTTTCTGGTGATCACCCATTTCTCTGCCTGCACCTTGGGTGTGACCACATTTACATAACTGCGATCTATGACGCTTTCCGCCACCTGCATGCTCCTAAGTGCATCCAATTGCTGCTCCAACCGAACCATGCGGTCTGTGAGGAGCTGCAGTTGGGTACACTTTCTGCAGATGAAGCCATCCGGGACCTGCCACATCTCACAGTCAGAGCACAGCACCCCTCTAACTGACATTGCGTCAATTAATTAAAATTTGTCTTTTTTTTTAAATACTTTTTTTTTTTTAATTGCAAAGTTATTGTCAACTATCTGTTTCCTAGCACTAGATTTCTAATAGAAATGCGATAGCTAACTATAATACTCTCCGATCTCTGGCTTAGATATCCTCTAAATTATAATTAAGTTATTATGTTTAATTAGTTCCCAAATACTCAAATTTTTCTATTTTTTTTTAAATTTAGGTTAGAATCCCAACCAGCCACTCAGGTCACAGCTTTTCTGTGATGTCACTTCAGTTTCCCCCCGACACACAATTTGAAAAAAAGGTATAAAAGTAAAAATCACTTACTTACCTTCTGAGTGTCTGAGATGTTCTCAGGTTCTCTCGCTGACAGAGACTGCTCCTCCAACTCCGGTCCTTGACCTGCACAATGCTAATAATATAATATGGCACTTACCTTACACCAATGGGTCTTATTATTAGGTTAGAGGAGGAGGGTGGGTGGGAGACACTACACGTGTAGTGTCTCGGGTTTCCTCTCCACCAGAATTTATTGTTTGGGGGGGGGGGGGGGGGGGGACTTGCCAGAGGTCGAACTTCCGGTTCCCGCCTTATATAAAAACAAATAAAACAGAAAAGAAGAACAGACACGGGACCAGGCAAGGGTTATTAAATTCACTACTCACCTCCCAGAAGGCCCCTGCGCACCGCTGCCGCCGAAATCCAAAGGGCTGCTCCTGTAAAGGTAAGGATTTTAAATACACTACTCACCTCCCAGAAGGCCCCTGCGCACCGCTGTAATGATACACTACCCAGGGACCACTGCATATAATGATATTCTACCCAGGAACCACTGTATAAAATGATACACTATCCAGAGACCACTGTAACTAATGATACACTACCCAGGGACCACTGTATCTAATGATATACTACCCAGTGACCACTGTAAATAACGGTAAACTACTCAGGGACCACTGTACATAATGATATACTACCCAGGGACCACTGTATATAAGGATATTCTACCCAGGGACCACAGTATATAATGATATTCTGCCCAGGGACCACTGTAAATTACGATATACTACCCAGGGACCACTGCAAATAATTACATCCTACCCAGCGACCACTGAAAATAATCATATTCTTCACAGGGACCACTGTAAATAATGATATTCTTCACAGGGAACACTGTAAATAATGAGACACTGCCCACGGACCACTGGAAATAATCATATTCTTCACAGGCACCACTGTAAATAATGATATATTACCCAGGGCCCACTGTAAATAATCATATTCTTCTCAGGGCCCACTGTAAATAATGATATACTACTCAGCGACCACTGTAAATAAATATGTTCTTCACAGGGACCACTGTAAATATTGATATTCTACCCAGGGACAACTGTAAATAATCATATTCTTCACAGGGACCACTGTAAATAATGATATTCTACCCAGGGTCCACTGTAAATGATGATACCTACCCAAGGCCGCAGTAAATAATGGTATACAACCCAGTGACCGTTATAAATAATGATATACTACACAGGGACCACAGTACATAATGATAAACTACGCAGGGACCACTGTAAATGATGATTTACCACCCAGGTACTGCTGAATATAATGATATTCTACCCAGGGGACACTGTAAATAATGATTTTCTAACCAGGGACCACTGAAAATAACGATATACTATCCAGGGACCACTGTAAATAATGATATTCTACCCAAGGACCACTGCAAATAATGATATACTATCCAGAGACCACTGCAAATAATGATATACTGCCCAGGGACCACTGTAAATAATGATATTCTAACCAGGGACCACTGTAATTAATGATATCCTACCCAGGGAACACTGTAAATAATGATATTCTACCCAGGGAACACTGTAAATAATGATATTCTAATCAGGGACCACTGTATATAAGGATATTCTACCAAGGGACCACTGTATATAATGATATTCTGCCCAGGGACCACAGTATATAATGATACACTACCCAGAGACCACTGTAAATAACGATACACTACACACGGACCACTGTATATAATGATATACTACCCAGGGACCATTGTAAATAATGGTAAACTACCCAGGGCACACTGTAAATAAGATACTCAACCTAGAGACCCCTGTAAATAATGATACACTACCAAGGGACCACTGTATATAATGATATTCTACCCAGGGACCACTGTAAATAATGATATATTGCCATGGGACCACTGTAAATAATGGTAAACTACCCAGGGACCACTGTATATAATGATACACTACCCAGGGACCACTGCATATATTGATATTCTACTCAGGGATCACTGTACATAATGATATACTACCCAGGGACCACTGTATATAATGATATTCTACCCAGGGACCACTGGAAATAATGATATACTGCTCAGAGGCCACTGTAAATAATGATATCCTTCCCAGGGACCACTGGGAATATTGATACATTGCCCAGCGACTACTGTAAATAATGCTATACAATGCAGGGACCACTATAAATGATGACATACTACTCAGCGCACAATTGTAAATAATGATATTCTACTCTGCGACAACTGAAAAAAAATGATATGCTGCCCAGGGACCACTGCAAACAATGATATGCCACCCTGGGACCACTATAAATAATGATATACCGTCCAGAGACCACCGCAAATAATTATATATAACCAAGGGACAACTGTAAATAATGATATACAACCCAGGGACAACTGTAAATAAGAATATAATACCCAGGGACCACTGTAAATTATGATATTCCACACAGGGACCACTGTAAATAATGACATTCGAAACAGGGACCACTGTAAATAATGTTATACTACCCAGGGACCACTGTACATAATGATATACTACCCAGTGAATACTGTAAATAATTATATCCTGCCCAGGGACAACTGAAAATAATTAAAAACAATCCAGGGACGACTGTCATTAATGATATATTTCCCAGGGACCACTGCAAATAATGGTATACTACACCATGGACCACTGTAAATAATTATATATTACCCAGGGACCACTGTGAATCCTGATATATTGCCCAGAGACACAGTAAATAATGAAATACTATCCAGGAGCCACTGTAAATAAAGATGTATTACACAGCGCACACTATAATTGATGACATACTGTCCAGGGACAACTGTAAATCATGATATACCACACTGTGAACACTGTCAATAATGATATACCACACGGGGACCACTGTAAATAATGATATACTACCCAGGGAACACTTTAAATAATGATACGTTACCCAGGAACAACATTAAATAGAATTTTATAGAATTTACAGTGCAGAAGGAGGCCATTCGGCCCATCGAGTCTGCACTGGCTCTTGCAAAGAGCACCCTATCCAAGGTCAACACCTCCACCCTATCCCCATAACCCAGTAACCCCACCCAACACTAAGGGCAATTTTGGACACTAAGGGCAATTTATCATGGCCAATCCACCTAACCTGCACATCTTTGGACTGTGGGAGGAAACCGGAGCACCCGGAGGAAACCCACGCACACACGGGGAGGATGTGCAGACTCCGCACAGACAGTGACCCAAGCCGATATCGAACCTGGGACCCTGGAGCTGTGAAGCGATTGTGCTATCCACAATGCTACCATGCTGCCCCTAATGAAGATATACTATCCAGGGAACACTGTAAATAATGATATCCTACCCAGGGACAACTGTAAATAATGATATACTGCTCAGGGACCACTGCAAATAATGATGTACTGCAGAGGGAGCCCTGTAAATAATGAAACACTACCTGGGGCCCAATGTAAATAATGGGATACAACCCAGGGACCACTGTAAATAATGATATACTCCCCAGGGACCACTGTAAATTACGATATACTCCGCAGGGACCACTGTAAAAAATGCTCTACTACCCTGTGACCACTGTAAATAATGATATACTACCCAGGGATCACTGCAAATAATTACATCCTACCCAGCGACCACTGAAAATAATCATATTCTTCACAGGGACCACTGTAAATAATGATATATTACCCAGGGCCCACGGTAAATAATCATATTCTTCTCAGGGCCCACTGTAAATAATGATATACTACTCAGCGACCACTGTAAATAATTATGTTCTTCACAGGGACCACAGTAAATATTGATATTCAACCCAGGGACAACTGTAAATAATCATATTCTTCACAGGGACCACTGTAAATAATGATATTCTACCCAGGGTCCACTGTAAATGCTGATACCTACACAAGGCCACAGTAAATAATGGTATACAACCCAGTGACCGGTATTAATAATGATATACTACACAGGGACCACAGCACATAATGAGAAGCTACGCAGGGACCACTGTAAATAATGATTTACCACCCAGGTACTGCTGAATATAATGATATTCTACCCAGGGGACACTGCAAATAATGATATTCTAACCAGGGACCACTGAAAATAATGATATACTATCCAGGGACCACTGTAAATAATGATATTCTACCCAAGGACCACTGCAAATAATGATATTCTAACCAGGGACCACTGAAAATAATGATATACTATCCAGGGACCACTGTAAATAATGATATTCTACCCAAGGACCACTGCAAATAATGATATACTATCCAGAGACCACTGCACATAATGATATACTGCCCAGGGACCACTGCAAATAATGATATTCTAACCAGGGACCACTGTAAATAATGATATTCTACTTAGGGAACACTGTAAATAATGATATTCTAACCAGGGAACACTGCAAATAATGATATTCTACCCAGGGAACACTGTAAATAATGATACACTAGCCAGGGACCACTGTAAATAATGATATTCCACCCAGGGACCACTGTAAATAATGATATTCAACCCAGGGAACGCTGTAAATAATGATATTCTACCCAGGGAACACTGTAATTAATGATATCCTACCCAGGGAACACTGTAAATAATGATATTCTACCCAGGGAACACTGTAAATAATTATATTCTAACCAGGGACCACTGTAAATAATGATATTCTAACCAGGGAACACTGTAAATAATGATATTCTACCCAGGGAACACTGTAAATAATGATACACTACCCAGGGACCACTGTATATAATGATATTCTACCCAGGGATCACTGTACATAATGATATACGACACAGGGACCACTGTATATAATGATATTCTACCCAGGGACCACTGTATATAATGATACACTACCCAGGGACCACTGTATATAATGATATTCTACCCAGGGACCACTGTATCTAATGATATACTACCCAGGGACCACTGTCGGTAATGGTAAACAAAGAGGGACCACTGTACATAATGATATACTACATGGGGAACACTGCAAATAATGATATTCTATCCAGGGAACACTGTAAATAATGATATTCTACCCAGGGACAACTGTAAATAATGTTATTCTAACCAGGGACCACTTATATAATGATACACTACCCAGGGAACACTGTAAATAACGATATTCTACCCAGGGAACACTGTAAATAATGATATTCTACACAGGGACAACTGTAAATAATGTTATTCTACCCAGGGACCGCTGTGCATAATGATATACTGCACAGGGACCACAGTAACTAATGAAATACTATCCAGTGGCCAATGTAAATGATGCTACCCACCTAAGGCCTCTGTACATAATGGCATACAACCCAGGAACCGCTGAAGCTAATGATATTCTACTCAGGGACAACGGTAGACAATGATACACTAACCGGGACCACTGTAAATAATGATATTCTTCCTAGTGACCACTGTAAGTAATGACAACACAAGGACCACTGTAAATTATGATATTCTACCCAGGGACCACTGTAAATGATGATATACGACCCAGGGACCTCTGTCAATAATGGTAAACTACCCAGGGACCACTGTAAATAATTATATACTACGCAGGGACCACTGTATATAATGATACACTACCCAGAGACCACTGTAAATAATGAATCATTACCAAGGGACCACAGTATATAATGATATACTACCCAGGGACCACTGTAAATCATGGTAAACTGCCCAGGGACCACTGTACACAATGAGATACTACCCAGGGACCACTGTATATAATGATGTACTAACCAGGGACCACTGTATATAATGATATTCTACCCAGGGACCAGTGTAAATAATGATATTCTACTTTGGGACCACTGTAAATAATGATATACTACCCAGGGACCACTGCATATAATGATATTCTACCCAGGGACCACTGCATATAATGATACACTACCCAGAGACCACTGTAAATAATGATACACTACCCAGGGACCACTGTATATAATGATATACGACCCAGGGACCACTGTCAATAATGGTAAACTACCCAGGGCAGACTGTAAATAAGATACACAACCCAGAGACCACTGTAAATAATGATACACTACCAAGGGATCACTGTATATAATGATATTCTACCGAGGGAACCACTGTATATAATGATATACTGCCCAGGGCCCCATGTAAATAATGGTAAACTACCCAGGGACCACGGTATATAATGATACACTACCCAGGGACCACTGCATATAATGATATTCTACTCAGGGACCACTGTATAAAATGATACACTACCCAGGGACCACTGTATCAAATGATATACTACCCAGGGAACACTGTAAATAATGGTAAACTACCCAGGGACCACTGTACATAATGATATACTACCCAGGGACCAGGGTATATAAGGATATTCTACCCAGGGACCACTGTATATAATGATATTCTACCCAGGGACCACTGTATATAATGATACACTACCCAGAGACCACTGTAAATAACGATACACTACACACGGACCACTGTATATAATGATATACTACCCAGGGACCACTGTAAATAATGGTAAACTACCCAGGGCACACTGTAAATAAGATACACAACCCAGAGACAACTGTAAATAATGATACACTACCAAGGGACCACTGTATATAATGATATTCTACCCAGGGACCACTGTAAATAATGATATACTGCCCAGGGACCACTGTAAATAATGGTAAACTACCCAGGGACCACTGTATATAATGATACACTACCCAGGGACCACTGTATATAATGATATTCTACCCAGGGATCACTGTACATAATGATATACTACCCAGGGACCACTGTATGTAATGATATTCTACCCAGGGACCACTGTATATAATGATACACTACCCAGGGACCACTGTACATAATGATATTCTACCCAGGGACCACTGTATCTAATGATATGCTACCCAGGGACCACTGTATATAATGATATACTACCCAGGGACCACTGTATATAATGATATTCTACCCAGGGACCACTGTAAATAATGGTAAACTACCCAGGGACCACTGTATATCATGATACAATATCCAGGGACCACTGTAAATAATGGTACACTACCCAGGGACCACTGTAAATTATTCCCTGTAAAAAATGTAACAAATGGAGCGAGTTTCTAGAACACGCAAGACGATTCTACAATAAGGAGCAGGTGGGAGGCCTGGCCCTGCCGAATCTTCTTTTGTATCACTGGGCAGCCAGCGGAGTGAGGGTGAAGGGATGTCTAAGGGAGCTGGAGGTGGACTGGGTCTGAATGGAGGAGGCCTCCTGCGCGAGTAACTCTCCCTGCGCGCTGACTACCAGGTAACTCCCGGCCAGCCCACACACACTCCAGGCCACTCCCGGCCAGCCCACGCACACTCCAGGCCACTCCCGGCCAGCCCACACACACACTCCAGGCCACTCCCGACCCCTGTAAATAATGTTATTCTGCGCAGGAACCACCGTAAATAATGATATTCTACATAGGGACCACTGGAAATAATGATATACTGCTCAGAGACCACTGTAAATAATGATATACTGCTCAGAGACCACTGTAAATAATGATATCCTACCTAGGGACCACTGTGAATATTGATACATTGCCCAGCGAATACTGTAAATAATGCTATACAATGCAGGGACCACTATAAATGATGACATACTACTCAGCGCACAATTGTAAATAATGATATTCTACTCTGCGACAACTGAAAAAAAATGATATGCTGCACAGGGTCCACTGCAAACAATGATATGCCACCCTGGGACCACTATAAATAATGATATACCGTCCAGAGACCACCGCAAATAATTATATATAACCAAGGGACAACTGTAAATAATGATATACAACCCAGGGACAACTGTAAATAAGAATATAATACACAGGGACCACTGTCAATTATGATATTCCACACAGGGACCACTGTAAATAATGACATTTGAACCAGGGACCACTGTAAATAATGTTATACTACCCAGGGACCACTGTACATAATGATATACTACCCAGTGAATACTGTAAATAATTATATCCTGCCCAGGGACAACTGTAAATAATTGAAAACTACCCAGGGACGACTGTGATTAATGATATATTTCCCAGGGACCACTGCAAATAATGGTATACTACACCATGGACCACTGTAAATAATGATATATTGCCCAGAGACACTGTAAATAATGAAATACTATCCAGGAGCCACTGTAAATAAAGATGTATTACACAGGGCACACTATAACTGATGACATACTGTCCAGGGACAACTGTAAATCATGATATACCACACTGTGAACCATGTCAATAATGATATACCACACTGGGACCACTGTAAATAATGATATACTACCCAGGGAACACTTTAAATAATGATACATTACCCAGGAACAACAGTAAATGAAGATATACTATCCAGGGACCACTCTCAATAATGATATACTCCCCAGGGACCACTGTAAATTACGATATACTACGCAGGGACCACTGTAAAAAAATGCTATACTACCCTGTGACCACTATAAATAATGATATACTACCCAGGGACCATTGTAAATAATGATATACTGCTCAGGGACAACTGTAAATAATGATATCCTACCCAGGGACAACTGTAAATAATGATATACTGCCCAGGGACCATTGTAAATAATGATATACTGCTCAGGGCCCACTGCAAATAATGATGTACAGCAGAGGGATCCCTGTAAATAATGAAACACTACCTGGGGCCCAATGTAAATAATGGTATACAACCCAGGGACCACTGTAAATAATGATATACTCCCCAGGGACCACTGTAAATTACGATATACTACGCAGGGACCACTGTTAAAAATGCTATACTACCCTGTGACCACTGTAAATAATGATATACTACCCAGGGACCAATGTAAAGAATGATATTCTACGCAGGGACCACTGTAAATTACGATATGCTACCCAGGGGCCACTGCAAATAATTACATCCTACCCTGCGACCACTGAAAATAATCATATTCTTCACAGGGACCACTGTAAATAATGATATTCTTCACAGGGACCACTGTAAATAATGAGATACTGCCGACGGACCACTGGAAATAATCATATTCATCACAGGCACCACTGTAAATAATGATATATTACCCAGGGCCCACTGTAAATAATCATATTCTTCTCAGGGCCCACTGTTAATAATGATATACAACTCAGCGACCACTGTAAATAATTATGTTCTTCACAGGGACCACTGTAAATATTGATATTCTACCCAGGGACAACTGTAAATAATGATATCCTACCCAGGGACAACTGTAAATAATGATATACTGCCCAAGGACCATTGTAAATAATGATATACTGCTCAGGGCCCACTGCAAATAATGATGTACAGCAGAGGGATCCCTGTAAATAATGAAACACTACCTGGGGCCCAATGTAAATAATGGTATACAACCCAGGGACCACTGTAAATAATGATATACTCCCCAGGGACCACTGTAAATTACGATATACTACCCAGGGACCACTGCAAATAATTACATCCTACCCAGCGACCACTGAAAATAATCATATTCTTCACAGGGACCACTGTAAATAATGATATTCTTCACAGGGACCACTGTAAATAATGAGATACTGCCGACGGACCACTGGAAATAATCATATTCATCACAGGCACCACTGTAAATAATGATATATTACCCAGGGCCCACTGTAAATAATCATATTCTTCTCAGGGCCCACTGTTAATAATGATATACTACTCAGCGACCACTGTCAATAATTATGTTCTTCACAGGGACCACTGTAAATATTGATATTCTACCCAGGGACAACTGTAAATAATCATATTCTTCACAGGGACCACTGTAAATAATGATATTCTACCCAGGGTCCACTGTAAATGATGATACCTACCCAAGGCCACAGTAAATAATGGTATACAACCCAGTGACCGGTATAAAGAATGATATACTACACAGGGACCACAGTACATAATGATAAACTACGCAGGGACCACTGTAAATAATGATTTAACACCCAGGTACCGCTGAATATAATGATATTCTACACAGGGACACTATAAATAATGATATTCTAACCAGGGACCAATGAAAATAATGATATACTATCCAGGGACCACTGTAAATAATGATATTCTACCCAAGGACCACTGCAAATAATGATACACTATCCAGAGACCACTGCAAATAATGATATACTGCCCAGGGACCACTGCAAATAATGATATTCTAACCAGGGACCACTGTAAATAATGATATTCTAACCAGGGAACACTGCAAATAATGATATTCTACCCAGGGAACACTGTAAACAATGATATTCTAACCAGGGAACGCTATAAATAATGATATTCTACCCAGGGATCACTGCATATAATAATACACTACCCAGAGACCACTCTAAATAATGATACACTACCCAGGGACCACTGTATATAATGATATACGATCCAGGGACCACTGAAAATAATGGTAAACTACCCAGGGCACACTGTAAATAAGATACACAAGCCAGAGACCACTGTAAATAATGATACACTACCAAGGGACCACTGTATATAATGATATTCTATCCAGGGACCACTGTATATAATGATATACTGCCCAGGGACCCATGTAAATAATGGTAAATTACCCAGGGACCACGGTATATAATGATACACTGCCCAGGGACCACTGCATATAATGATATTCTACCCAGGGACCACTGTATAAAACGATACACTATCCAGAGACCACTGTAAATAATGATACACTACCCAGGGACCAGTGTATCTAATGATATGCTACCCAGGGACCACTGTAAATAATGGTAAACTACCCAGGGACCACTGTACATAATGATATACTACTCAGGGACCACTGTATATAAGGATATTCGACCCAGGGACCACTGTATATAATGATATTCTACCCAGGGACCACTGTATATAATGATACACTACCCAGAGACCACTGTAAATAACGATACACTACACACGGACCACTGTATATAATGATATACTACCCAGGGACAACTGTAAATAATGGTAAACTACCCAGGGCACACTGTAAATAAGATACACAACCCAGAGACCACTGTAAATAATGATACACTACCCAGGGACCACTGTATATAATGATATTCTACCCAGGGACCACTGTATCTAATGATATACTACCCAGGGACCACTGTCGGTAATGGTAAACAAAGAGGGACCACTGTACATAATGATATACTACCCAGGGACCACTGTAAATAATGATATACTGCCCAGGGACCACTGTAAATAATGGTAAACTACCCTGGGACCACTGTATATAATGATACACTACCCAGGGAACACTGTAAATAACGATATTCTAACCAGGGAACACTGCAAATAATGATATTCTATCCAGGGAACACTGTAAATAATGATATTCTACCCAGGGACAACTGTAAATAATGTTATTCTAACCAGGGACCACTTATATAATGATACACTACCCAGGGAACACTGTAAATATCGATATTCTACCCAGGGAACACTGTAAATAATGTTATTCTACCCAGGGACCGCTGTGCATAATGATATACTGCACAGGGACCACAGTAACTAATGAAATACTATCCAGTGGCCAATGTAAATGATGCTACCCACCTAAGGCCTCTGTACATAATGGCATACAACCCAGGAACCGCTGAAGATAATGATATTCTACTCAGGGACAACGGTAGACAATGATACACTAACCGGGACCACTGTAAATAATGATATTCTCCCTAGTGACCACTGTAAGTAATGACAGACTGCCCAGGGACTACTGTAATTAATTATATTCTGCACAGAGACCACTGTAAATAATGATATACAACCCAAGGACCACTGTAAGTTATGATATTCTACCCAGGGACCACTGTAAATGATGATATACGACCCAGGGACCTCTGTCAATAATGGTAAACTACCCAGGGACCACTGTAAATAATTATATACAACGCAGGGACCACTGTATATAATGATACACTACCCAGAGACCACTGTAAATAATGAATCACTACCAAGGGACCACAGTATATAATGATATACTACCCAGGGACCACTGTAAATCATGGTAAACTACCCAGGGACCACTGTACATAATGATATACTACCCAGGGACCACTGTATATAATGATGTACTAACCAGGGACCACTGTATATAATGATATTCTACCCAGGGACCAGTGTAAATAATGATATTCTACTTTGGGACCACTGTAAATACTGATATACTACCCAGGGACCACTGCATATAATGATATTCTACCCAGGGACCACTGCATATAATGATACACTACCCAGAGACCACTGTAAATAATGATACACTACCCAGGGACCATTGTATATAATGATATACGACCCAGGGACCACTGTCAATAATGGTAAACTACCCAGGGCAGACTGTAAATAAGAGACACAACCCAGAGACTACTGTAAATAATGATAAACTACCAAGGGGTCACTGTAGAGAATGATATTCTACCCAGGGACCACTGTATATAATGATATACTGCCCAGGGCCCCATGTAAATAATGGTAAACTACCCAGGGACCACGGTATATAATGATACACTACCCAGGGACCACTGTATCTAATGATATACTACCCAGGGACCACTGTAAATAATGGTAAACTACCCAGGGACCACTGTACATAATGATATACTACCCAGGGACCAGGGTATATAAGGATATTCTACCCAGGGACCACTGTATATAATGATATTCTACCCAGGGACCACTGTATATAATGATACACTACCCAGAGACCACTGTAAATAACGATACACTACACACGGACCACTGTATATAATGATATACTACCCAGGGACCACTGTAAATAATGGTAAACTACCCAGGGCACACTGTAAATAAGATACACAAGCCAGAGACCACTGTAAATAATGATACACTACCAAGGGACCACTGTATATAATGATATTCTATCCAGGGACCACTGTATATAATGATATACTGCCCAGGGACCCATGTAAATAATGGTAAATTACCCAGGGACCACGGTATATAATGATACACTGCCCAGGGACCACTGCATATAATGATATTCTACCCAGGGACCACTGTATAAAACGATACACTATCCAGAGACCACTGTAAATAATGATACACTACCCAGGGACCACTGTATCTAATGATATGCTACCCAGGGACCACTGTAAATAATGGTAAACTACCCAGGGACCACTGTACATAATGATATACTACTCAGGGACCACTGTATATAAGGATATTCGACCCAGGGACCACTGTATATAATGATATTCTACCCAGGGACCACTGTATATAATGATACACTACCCAGAGACCACTGTAAATAACGATACACTACACACGGACCACTGTATATAATGATATACTACCCAGGGACAACTGTAAATAATGGTAAACTACCCAGGGCACACTGTAAATAAGATACACAACCCAGAGACCACTGTAAATAATGATACACTACCCAGGGACCACTGTATATAATGATATTCTACCCAGGGACCACTGTATCTAATGATATACTACCCAGGGACAACTGTCGGTAATGGTAAACAAAGAGGGACCACTGTACATAATGATATACTACCCAGGGACCACTGTAAATAATGATATACTGCCCAGGGACCACTGTAAATAATGGTAAACTACCCTGGGACCACTGTATATAATGATACACTACCCAGGGAACACTGTAAATAACGATATTCTAACCAGGGAACACTGCAAATAATGATATTCTATCCAGGGAACACTGTAAATAATGATATTCTACCCAGGGACAACTGTAAATAATGTTATTCTAACCAGGGACCACTTATATAATGATACACTACCCAGGGAACACTGTAAATATCGATATTCTACCCAGGGAACACTGTAAATAATGTTATTCTACCCAGGGACCGCTGTGCATAATGATATACTGCACAGGGACCACAGTAACTAATGAAATACTATCCAGTGGCCAATGTAAATGATGCTACCCACCTAAGGCCTCTGTACATAATGGCATACAACCCAGGAACCGCTGAAGATAATGATATTCTACTCAGGGACAACGGTAGACAATGATACACTAACCGGGACCACTGTAAATAATGATATTCTCCCTAGTGACCACTGTAAGTAATGACAGACTGCCCAGGGACTACTGTAAATAATTATATTCTGCACAGAGACCACTGTAAATAATGATATACAACCCAAGGACCACTGTAAGTTATGATATTCTACCCAGGGACCACTGTAAATGATGATATACGACCCAGGGACCTCTGTCAATAATGGTAAACTACCCAGGGACCACTGTAAATAATTATATACTACGCAGGGACCACTGTATATAATGATACACTACCCAGAGACCACTGTAAATAATGAATCACTACCAAGGGACCACAGTATATAATGATATACTACCCAGGGACCACTGTAAATCATGGTAAACTACCCAGGGACCACTGTACATAATGATATACTACCCAGGGACCACTGTATATAATGATGTACTAACCAGGGACCACTGTATATAATGATATTCTACCCAGGGACCAGTGTAAATAATGATATT